>NC_066268.1:16920000-17192500 GCF_905404315.1 Leptidea sinapis
ATAAGCTTGTTAATGTTTCAGATGATTTAAAACATAACTTACTTCGACTGAATATTAAAACTTCGCAGCTACGAACATTGCAGTATAATCAGTCAACAATACATAATATTGTCAGTCAAATGAATACTCTTTATCAAATCTCAAATAACTTTCGAACTATCTATAATATAATACAAGAGATAGAAACAGCAATAGCCTTTAGTAAAATACATATACTTCACCAATCTATAATCAATTCTACAGAATTATTTAATATATTATTAGAAATAGAAAAATATCATAGATTAGTGTATACTGTAGGTAAAGACAACCTAATGAAATTAGAAAGTACCATAGTTCTTAAATCGTATTCTGATAATAGTTAGTTAGTTAATAGTATTCTGGTAATAAGTTAGTTTTTGTGTTGGAAGTTCCCCTGTTAGACACGATCACATATAATTATTACAAAATTATCCCGATACCTATATATAATCCTATTTCTTTAAAAACATCTGTTATAATTCCCGAGTATCCTTACCTCATAGTGAATGGATTGAAATACAGACCCGTGTCAACTCCATGCCAGCAAATAGAGAATGATCGAGTACTTTGTTAGGAAGATAACATCGTGCAATACGCTGACACTACGTGCATACAACAAATAATGCTTCTTAAAAACTATTCTTCATGTCATAAGAATGTTGTAAAGAAGAAAAACGTAATTCTTACTGAGACCTGCAAAGAGGAAGCCAGGAAATACAACCTAAAAGGAACATTTTTGGTAATTCCCAATGAAAGCTGTGAAACACAAATCGGCGACAAGATTATCAGTAAAGTAGCTGAAACAAGGACACCCGAGGTGAAATTGCTGCTAAAACATGTAACGATGCCAGAGCTGCAAAAAGAAATCAGAATAGAAGACAGCCAGGTCGACCTTCGCGGTGTAGACCTTAACGATATCAAAGATATTCTCAATAGTGCAAAATACAATAGTGAAAGTGGTGATAAAAATAAAATTTCAGTGACCCAGGATATAAGTGTATGGACAATAAGTATCATAGTAATAATGTTTGTGTTTTTAATAGCCTTTGTAATTGTTAAATTAAAGTTGTTTAAGAAAATCCTTCAGATACGTCGAAATCATCTGGAACCAAAAGATTCGTCTCCAGCTGATTTCTCTCTTAAGGGGGGAGGAGTTAAGGGTGCTAACCCTATAGATTTATGCTTTGTCAGCCAAAGTAGAGCATAGCAACAAGTCGTAGGTACATTTACTTTACACGTGTAGAACCTTCTGGAAACAATATTGCTGATGTACCAAATTACTTTCCCACAGAAATTATTGCTGATGTACCAAATTACTTTCCCACAGAAATATGACTCTCTTTGTTAGAATAAGCTATATAATGTAAGTTTCCGTAAAATTAAGTATTATGTGTTTAGTCTTAGCTCCGTAAACATTGTAAATCGGGTTTATTGAATAAAGTTATTTTTTTATAAAGTAACCATTCAGTTATTCCTTGACTCGCACGATATGAATGGCACTGGCAGAACCGTCTCAACATAATTAGTAACTTAAGTGTTGTGTTACGACTTCTTTATACCCCGGGATTTGTTGAGTGAATAAGTGATACAATTTGAAGCACTAAGAGCTGAGCACCGCAATATCAAGTAAGTCCCCTAGTGGTAAGGTCATATAAAGAGACTACGGCCGACCTCACATCATTTAATTATTATTTACAATAAGTCCCAGAAAGGCAATATGATACGAGTCAGACTTATTGCGTGTGTCTCACGACTCAAACAAGTGTTAATGTTTCAAACTATACACATGGTTTATTAGTTTCAATAGGCCATAGATTCTTATTTTCAAAAATTCAAACTTGAATTAAAATATTTAAATTTGAATATGTTAAACTATATAATTCTTATTTATTTATTTATTAAGTTTTACCGAGAGATAGTACACATAAACTTATTTAGAATACATATACACAGCTTAAAAACTATAGTGAACATCCAATTATGGATAAACACAGCAAATTAGTTACCTTAGTTGTAAACAGAGGTAGAGAAGAACATGTTATGGATAATATATAATGATATACATATATAATATCTACTTCACTATTGCTTAAGGTTATTACAAAAAAAAGGAATGTCTATAAATATATTCTATTAAAATTTACAGATACAACAAGTATTTAAATATTAGTGTTCCATCTCATATTCCAAACACGCTCTTTTAAACTTAATTAAACATATATTATGTAGATATCTATATAACATCTATGTCGTTGAACCATGCGTTATGTTGACGGCATATCCGAGGAAACGGACTGTGGAACCCTACATTTGTTCGGTAAGTATCTTTTGCAAAAGGCTGAAAGCTATTCACTCTTGTATAAGCACGAGGAACCTTGAAGTTAATTTTTCCCAGTATTTGAGGACAATCAATCAAATTATTAACTATTTTAAAAAGAAAAACCTGATCTGAGTTCCAACATGAACCTTTTTTGAAGTTTCTCAAATCTTTGCATATCACACTTCTAGTAAGGACTCCATACAGTTGAACAATATTCTAAATGGCTACGTACCATATTAATTAATATGCTTACATTTATCGATGTTTAATGGTAACTTATTTGCAGATGACCACTGAGAAATTCTTGTTAAGTCCTCTTGCAAATGTTGCAAAAATCATTTGCGCCCTTAATTACTCTCGAAATTTTTAAATTATCGGCGAAAAAATAAAACTTAGAATTTTTGATTACCTTAACTAAATAAGTCAGTCTCGCGTGAACACTCGCTAAGCTTACACATACCGCCTGTTACCGTCCTTCCAACATACCGGCGGAATAACATATATTTTCAACCTTTGGTTCAAAATTTTGCAACTGCAATATGTCTGAGTGTGCAATTTGCAATGAAAAGTTTAATGATGGGGTACAGTGTTCTCTTTGCCATAACCTACTATGCTTTGGGTGTGCTAACATATCGGAAACCACATGGAGGCGCTATGGATCAGAAAAAAGATCGCAATGGAAATGTGCAACGTGTCGCGGGCTTTCATCCACCACGCCGGTGCCCACCGAACCTGCTTCTCTTGAAACTATCATGAAGGAGCTCCGTGATATGAAGCGCCAGCTGTCCAGCGTGCTTGCGTTGAGAGAAGATATACGAACCATCAAAAAGGAACTGGCCGATCTTAATGACACGTGTGTGTACACGAGCCAAAAAGTAGACGACCTGAGTGGTAGAATAACGAGCGTTGAATCCAGAGTCAGTAGTGTTGAAAAATTACAGGATACGGTAATATGCCTTCAGAGTGAGTTGTCTAAGACGAAGCTCGCACTATCTTCGATGGAACAAAGATCGCGTCTTAAAAATGTGGAAATCAAGGGTATCCCTATCAAAAAAGATGAAAATTTATTCACAATCCTAGACAAAGTCAGCACGAAGATCAATCATGTTGTGCCAAGGGCTCAAATCAACTATATATCTAGGGTTCCTATGCACAATTCAAAGGAAAAGCTGATAATCGTCAGCTTTTTAAACAGATATGTAAAAGAAGACTTCATCGCAGCGGCTAGGGCGGAAAAGGTGACGACCACGGATATTGGCTTCACAGGATCAATAAAGAAAATATATATTAATGACCACCTCAGTATGGACCTTAAGAAGCTTTTAACATCTGCCAAAAACGTTGCTCATGAGAAGAATTATAAATTTGTGTGGGTTAAACATAGTAAAATTCATGTCGTGCTGAGACATCGAGAGTGTTTGTTATACGCCAAGAAAATGATTTAAACAAGATTGTTTAAAATGTGGGCATCCCCATTACCTAAGTGTAACCTTTATCATTAATAATTTATCGTTTGTGTATAATATTTCAGGATTGATAAGTTATAAATTGTTTTGCACCCCTGACTTGCTTATAACCGGTCACTTTTACAACTTTGTTACTTTGTTCATTTCGATAACTAAAACGTACAATATGTTTCTCGCTTACCCTTATGAGTTTTGCCTATAATTGCCATCTTCATCGTATGCCTCACTGTTCTTACTTAGACACAGTATTTAGAATCTACCCGCAATTTCTTAAAATTAGGTATTTATCTAATAAATGCACGAGTAAAACAACACCTTTAAAATTATTATTAAAATGATTCGTATTTTGTTTTTAAGTAATAGTATTGATAATGTCTTATAATATCTATAATTTAAGTATTTATTATCAGAACGTCCGTGGTCTAAGAACAAAAACTAATGAAGTTTATCGTAAAGTGTGTATGAATTCTTATGACGTAATTATATTTACTGAGACGTGGTTAGAAGACAGCATATCTGACTCCGAGTTCCTGGATGATCGGTACCTAGTTTGGCGACGTGACCGTGATTATAGTTTAACGGGTCAAACAAAGGGCGGTGGTGTTTTAATAGCTACACGTAAACATTTGCAAGTTAAGTTGCTGCCGCAATTTAACTCAACAGCAGAAGACCTTTGGATAAGTGTACGCATCAAACAAGCAAATACACGTAAGTGGATTGATTTGTATCTCTGTGTTATTTATTTGTGCGAGTAGAATAACGGCTTGACATTTAGTAATCAATTGGCAAACTTCCTCACAAAATTAAATTATGCGTCATCAGTCAACCCTTCCGATGCTTTTTTGGTTATTGGTGATTTTAATTTAAGCGGTATTGTTTGGCAACCTACAGATACTAGTAGTTTTAATAGTACTTGCATGAGTTCTTCGGATGAGTATTCGCTAACGGACGAAATGAGCGCATTATGCCTGCATCAGTTTAACGGCATACTTAACAAACAGAACAGACTATTAGATCTAGTTTTTTCGAACCAATTAATCTATGTATCCGAGTGCACCGATCCTCTTACACCCATTGATACTTACCACCCTGCTTTGTTGATAGATGCAAAATCATTTGAAACCACGTTATTAGATCACGCGCCGCGGCTCCGCTATATTTATGATAAAGGTGATTTTCAAAATATTAACAATAGAATCAGAGGTATTGACTGGGAAGGCGAGTTTTTATCTCGCCCTATTGACGAGTGTGTTAGCTTCTTAAATGAAACGGTATATGCCCTTCAAAATCAGTATATACCAATAAAACGTGCACGGAACTATTCGTATCCAGTTTGGTATAACTCAGCTCTGATAAAAGTGATTAAGGAGAAAAGTAAATACCATAAAAAATTTAAGAACTACGGTAACAAATCGGATTATTTTACATATAATTTATTATGTAATAAAGTTAACCAATTAGAATCTATTTGCTATGAACAGTATATGAAATTAACTGAGGATTCAATTATAAAAAATCCAAAACATTTTTGGAAGTTTGTGAAAAGTAGGTCACAATCTCATTGTATGCCTAGTCTAATGACATACAATAATAATAGCTTAACCAGTGGAGAAACTATCTGTAATGCGTTCTCAACATACTTTCAAACAACATTTCTTAACCCCACGACACATAATAATAGAAGCATATCCTCTTATTCTTCAGATAACGGTGACTTAACTCTTAGTTCTGATTTAAATATTAATTCTGATATTCAAAATATTGATATTAATGTGCATGAAATAAAATTATTACTTGATAGGCTAGATATAACAAAATCTCCAGGCCCTGATAACATTTCGTCATTTTTTCTTAGAAAATGCTCTTCCACTATTGTTCTTCCTATCTCCATGCTTTTCAGTAAATCACTTTCTACTGGCTTTGTCCCTAAGTTATGGAAATCGGCATTTATTACACCAGTACATAAGAAAGGGTCTCGATCTGAAATTACGAATTATAGACCAATTTCAAAACTTTGCATCATTGCTAAAGTCTTTGAGAGGGTCATATATAAGCAATTGTATGCTAACTTAAAAAACACCTTTAGTCCCTATCAACATGGATTTCTGAAAGTTAGATCTACTGTTTCTAATCTTTTACTTCTCAACAATTTTATTACTGACGCTATGGATGCGGAATGGTATGCAAGTCGATGTAATCTACACCGACTATAGTAAGGCGTTTGATAAAATCGACCACAATACATTAATATGTAAGCTATCACAGTCGGGAATACGGGGTGACTTGTTACGGTGGTTCTCGTCATACATAGATAATCGTTCACAAGCTGTTGTACTAAATAACTACATTTCTAGTTGGGTTCCAGTTCCTAGTGGTGTTCCCCAGGGATCACTACTTGGTCCACTTCTTTTTATTATCTATGTAGGTGATATAGATTCCTGTTTTAATTCTTCAAATTTACTTTCCTTCGCTGATGATATGAAAATATTCTCTTCAATAACATCAATCCTTGACATGATTGCCCTTCAAGAGGATCTCAACCGCCTAGAGGAGTATTGTCTTACTAATAAACTAGAACTTAATACATTAAAATGTTCAGTAGTCACATATACCCGTAAGATTAACATCCTACAAACAAATTACACATTAAGAGGTCAGGTGCTCTCTAGATGCAATGGTACGAGGGATCTCGGCGTTTACCATGACTCTAAGTTGCTATTCAATGATCACATTGATAAGATAGTTAACAAGGCTTCAAAGGAATTAGGTTTTATTAAGCGAATTTCAAAGAATTTTAATAATATTAAGACTATTAAGATACTATATTGTACTTTTGTTAGAAGTAATCTGGAATATGCTTCACAAATTTGGAATCCTACATATAGTACGTATGTTGACCGTCTAGAAAGTGTTCAGAGGCGATTTTTAAGATATCTTTGTTTTAGATTTAAGGTACCTTACGATTCTAATAGCTATGTTGATTTGTGTAAAAAGTTTCACTTCTTACCACTGAAAGAACGGCGAAATATAACTGACTTTTTATTTATGTTAAAAATTATAAGCAATCATGTCGATTGCCCAGATCTGCTGCATAAAGTTAATTTGAATGTACCTCAAAAAACTCTTAGATATAGCCCTCCACTTTGTGTTCCTGCTGTTAGTAGTAACTATAGGCAAAACTCATATATGGTGCGAGCGTGTAAAACAGTGAATGATGTTAGTAGATTATTAGATATTGACATATTTGCTACAAGCATTTCCATGGCAAAGCAGTGCATAACCCTCAACTTTTTTAATTAAGTATTGTTTTTTGTTATCTGTTTAAAAGAATCTTTATTGTCATGAATTTGAGCCGAAAAATAGTGTTCACGTTATGTACGTTTTATATTACTTCTATTAGTGAAAACCTGTAATTGGCTATCTGTTACTATTTGAGTTTCTATAGAAATTGTATTAGCTGTTGGTTTTCCTTAAATAAATACATAAATAAATAAATAAAAATAAATAAATAATTTATAAAAATTAAAAAAAAAAGTTTAGGACCTAGGTGTGAGCCTTGAGGAACTCCTGATGTCACTTGAAAAGCATCCGACTGGTGCCCACATACTACCACTGTTTGGGATCTGGCAGACAAGTAACAGGAAAACTACGACAAAAGTTTGTCGTACAGGCCATATTTTATGAGTTTTGATATAATTAATCCGTGGTCGACTCTATCAAAGGCTTTACTTATATTATGTGTATATATGGTGTCAACTTAGTAGCCCCGTGTCGATTTCCTCAGATATATATGTTATATGACAAACAATATTGGTAACGGTAGACATTTTAGATCTAAACCCGTGCTGCTGATTAATCAAAATTGGTTTTACATGAGCCGTTAGAACAGAACAGACAATGCATTCAAATAACTTTCCAAACAGGGAGAGAATAGAAATTGGTCTATATGAACGTATATCACTACTATTACTAGTACTTTTAAGAATTGGTACAACATTGGATGATTTCCAAGCTGCAGGGAATACCCCAAGATTTAGTGATGCGTTGAATATAATACTAAGACGATAAGATAGATTCTTTGCACAGTTAATAATAAAAATTCCAGGTATCAGATCAGGGCCTGTGCAATGGCTTTTGTTTAATTTTTTAATTGCAACCGAAATGTGTTTTTCAATTACTACTATAGTAGTATTATAAACCATATATGGTTTACCATACATGGTTTATAATAGTAAACCATATATGGTTTCACGTATTATTAGTTTCTCCCGTCAAGGTAACCAGATCCGACACAGACACCTGAGTGCTATCCGAATACACAGAAGAGAAATGAGTAGCGAATGCGTTACAATTAATATCCTGTGGTGTAGACAATTTTGCCGTATTTAAATGCATAATTGGATAATTCTGATTGTGTGATTTGCTTTTTGGTGCATGTTTATTAATAATCTCTCTAATAATTATGTAAAACTTATATATCATAGTATTTATTTCAAGCTCTTTTTGAAAAATAGCGTCCCAATCATTTTTACTCAATTCGTGATTGATGTCATCATACTTTGCTACATATAAGTTGGTTCTGCTAACTGTAGATTTTCTAAGAAATTTTACCGGCAAATATATAGACGATATGAGTAAAGGAGGGTGGTGAGAATCGATTTTCGTGAGGGAAGGAATTTGTTCTCATATAAGAAACGGCGCATTACTTAGAACTAGATCGAGGACCTTATAATTTTTATTTTTTAGTAAGTTAAACTGTAGGTTGTTCAGTGGTTGAAAATCAAAATGCAGTTGACTCAATCGACGATTGCATTCAAATGGAAGAGCAGTTATTTCGCAATCAGGATTCTGGTACCATATTGGGTGTTCAAGATTAAATTCTTAAATCTTGGATAATTTATACGTCTAGATAGAGCCTCTTGCTGCGAGAAACTGATGAAAACAAGCCGGGCTTATTACTGTACTGTAGTGCAGGACAAGCTACGTCTTACACTCGAGATTTGCATGTCACTTTGTGTTAGTGTGCGTGGATGTTCAAAATGAAGTTAACTGTCAACTTCAATTTTTTTGCAAACGTCATTATTTGTACCAATATAATAAAAAGGATGCGGACAGTTTGTTCCGCTGTGTCCGCACTCTCAGTACGTCAACATTATAATATATACTGACCCGCTACCAGAGCCCCGGCCGCAGCCCCGGCGACGGCGCCCCGCGGCCCGACCCACCAACAGGCCATGCCCAGGGTGAACACGCCGCACGTGGCGCTGGCTGCTATGGCGGACAGCGCCGTCGCCACGCCTGGTGGTGGACACACGACACTACTTGTAAAAATCATTTAATACACACCAGTATCACATTAAGACTTATCAAAAATCAACTAGTATATTATTTAATTCTGGGTATAATAACCAATAAGCAACATTGTAACTCTTTTCTTCACGACTACTCGCATTCCTATCGAAATTTTATTCAATCACTAATGAACGACACTTTATTATACAAACAATTCTAAATTTGATTTCTGGGTGCTTCTTTGTGTATGTGATTTTTACCACACAAACGTTTTTTAACAATACTTTTGAATACTTTTGTTTTGAACATTTTCTGGGATCTTGTTGTAAAAGCAAATACATCGCCCCAAAAAAGACTTACTAAATCAACTTAGCCGAGTAGTACGAATTATAAGCTTATGTCTGTTCCTGGTGTTAACATTATGGTTATGAGAGTTTCTAGCATATTCACTTAAGTGAATATGAACATACATTACATTATCAAGAATATATTGAGAAGAAACAGTCAAGATATTAATTTCTTTGAATTTTGTCATATGTCCTAGACAGGCGTAAACTCGGTACCATTCCATTTATAATGACATTTAAAGACAAAAGTTGTAGTAAAGGAGATGGATGATATTAGTGAGCTGTTCTCAAACTATTTTTATACTGCTTTCTTATCGAGCTCATCTCCTAGGTCTCAAATGCCTCCATCATCATCAAATCCAGCCTTTGAGTCACCTAGAAGTCAATTGCAAACAAGTATATGAACTCCTTAAGTCAGTAGATCTGAAAAAATCTTCAGGACCTGACCATTTGCCAGCTGAATTTATGGTGGCATGTGCCTTCGAGCTGTCATTACCGATATTATTGCTGTTTAAGAGATCCTTCAATGAAGGTCTGGTTCCTATCAAATGGAAAACAGCTTATATCTCTCCAATACATAAAAAAGGTTCTAGGGAAAATGTAGAAAATTACAGGCCAATATCCAAACTTAGCTTATTTGCTAGCTTGCTTGCTAAGAACTTTATTCTTGAGAGACTTGTGTTCACGCAAGTTAACAAAACATTTAGTTCAGCTTGATCAATGCCAACATGGATTTATAAAAGCACGCTTTACCGTCACAAACTTAGCAGTGCTAAATAACTACATATCTGAAGAAATAGTACAGGGTAATCAACTTGATGTTATTAACATGGACTATACGAAAGCATTCGACCAAATTGACCATTGCATTTTTCTTAAAAAGCTTGGTATCCGTGATGATTTATACAATTGGTTTAAATCTTATCTCTCTGATAGAAAACAGGATGTTGTTCTCAATGGCTACTGCTTTTTTTGGAAAAATATACCCTCTGGGGTCCCTCAAGGATCATTACTACGACCTCTGCTTTTTATAATTTTCATAAGTGACATCAGACGATTCATTAAAAATTTTAATTACCTTTTGTTTGAAGATGATATGAAAATTTTTGGTACAGCAAATAATAAGACAGACGCATTACGCATTCAAGAAGATTTATATAGACTGGATGACTATTGTACCGTGTGCAAATTAGACCTGAATGTATCCAAATGTTTCTGCATGCATTACACTACTAAGCCAACCTTCCCCTTATACGTATATTTTAAAACAGGAACGTCTATCTGTGGTAAAGAAACAAAAGATCTAAGTGTTCTCCACGATAGCAAAATTACTTTCTTACCACATGTTTATCAGGCTATCAACAAAGCGTCTAAAGTACTAGGTTTTATATTACGTACATCCAAACCTTTCAAAAGTACGAAAACATTAAATATTCTGTACTGTTCTTTCGTTCGCAGCCATCTTGAATATGGTTCACAAATTTGGAACCCATGTATGCTGAACACATTTATCGAATTGAAAGGGTTCAGCGGAAGTTTACACGATATCTAGGCTTTAAGTTTAAAATACCTAATGTAAACTATGAAGAAAGCTGCAAGCGCTTCCACCTTTTACCACTTAAAGCTCTTAGAGATATTTCTGATATAATTACCTTAATCAAAATACTAAATTCAAATTCAAATAGTTTATTTCTCAAAATAGGTTAACCGCATCACTTTTTGAAGTCAAGAAAATATACAAATAATAGAATAATACAGTCCTACTGCTTATAAATTAAAATAGTATGCAGACCTTAAAATTATTTACATTGCTTTAATCCCATGCACTTTTATCTGTTATATAATCTTTAATTGTATAATAAGTTTTTTTTTAAAGTTTCTGTTTAACAAATATTTTAAACTTTTTTAATTGTAGTTTGCAAATTTCTTCAGGGATTTTATTATAAAAACGGACACATTGTCCTCTGAATGATTTGTCTATTTTCGTTAGCCTTGTGTGAAGCAGAGCAAGATTATGTTTATTTCTAGTGTTGCAGTTATGAATGTCACTGTTTTTTTTTAAAACGATCTATTTTTTATGCACAAATATTAGGTTTTCAAATATGTATTGACATGGTACTGCTAATATGTTGATCTCCTTAAATTTATCTCTCAACGAATGTCTACTGGACAGATTGTAGATTTCTCGAACAGCTCTTTTCTGCAGCACAAAAATCGTTTGAATATCACTAACGTGTCCCCATAGTAATATACCGTAAGACATAACAGTATGGAAATAACTAAAATATACGACACGTGCCGTGTCTTCGTATGTGAGCTGGCGAATTTTCCTTACAGCAAATGCTGCAGAACTAAGTCTATTCGCCAAACCAGCTATATGTGGACGTCATTGGAGTTTTGCGTATAAAGTAATACCCAAAAAAACTGTGGTGTCTACAAGTTCCAAGTACTCCCCATTCACAAGTACATTTGAATTCACCTGACTGACATTTGGGGTTATGAATTTAATACATTTAGTTTTCTTACTATTCAAAAGCAAATTATTAGCATTGAACCAATGAACAATTTTGGACAAAGCATTGTTTACATCATCCAAGACTGATTCACGTCTTTTAATCTTAAATAAAAGGGATGTGTCATCGGCGAATAGAACAATTTCATGATTATCCTTAACAACATATGGCAAATCATTTATATAGATCAAGAATAGAAATGGACCAAGAATTGAACCCTGTGGGACACCCATTTTTATGGTTGCTCCAGGGGCGCGCTTTCCATTGATATCAACAGTCTGAATTCTATTTTCTAAATAAGAACTAATAAGTGTCAGCGCATTGTTCCTGATGCCATAGAGTTGTAATTTCTTGATAAGAGTCTCGTGTTGGACGCAATCGAATGCCTTAGATAGATCACAAAAAACACCGAGAGCATCCATTGAATCCTCCCAGGCATCATAGATATGATGAATAAGCTCAACACCCGCATCAGTTGTTGAGCGACCTTTCGTAAATCCAAACTGTTTACACGTCAGCAAAGTACTAAAGTGTGTCTGCATTTGATTTAAAATAAGTTTTTCAAAAATTTTACTGAAAACAGGCAAAACAGATATAGGTCTAAAATTTGAGAGATCACTAGTATTACCTGATTTAAAAACAGGTATTGTCTTACTGTATTTCATCAGATCAGGAAAGGTACCACAGTCAATACATTTATTAAATATTATTGCTAATTGTGGAGCTATGACAGATATTATAGTTTTAATTAAACGGACAGAATGACCCCAGAGGTCAATTGTATTTTTTAATTTTAAAGAGTTAAATACTTTAACGACCTCAGCATACCTAGTGCACATATTGAAATTTAAAATATTTAGAACATTCTTCGACATTTTCTTTCAACATAGTTTCAGCTAGTAGAGGTGAAGAATTTAGGTACTCAGTTGTTGACATTGAGATATTCAAAAAGAAATTGTCAAATAATGAAGCTATTTCAGTTTCTGATTTAACCATTTTCCCGTTATATTTTAGGCAATAATCAGTCTTATGTGATTTAGACTTTCCTGTCTCAGCATTAATAATGCTCCATGTGGTTTTTATTTTATCATTGCTATTCTTAATCTTTTCACTTAAAAAACGAGATTTAGCTGTTCTACATACTATTTTAAATATTTTGGAATATTTTTTAACATAAGTAATGAATTTAACACTTGTGTTAAACTTTTTCTCACTATATAATTCATACAGTCGTTTTCTACTTTTATGGATGCCTACAGTAGCCCAGTCACTAAAGCATGGCCTTTTATTTATAAAAATTGTCTTGGGTGTAAATACTGAGTTATATTCCTCACTAACAATTTTAAAAAATGCATTATAATGTGTATTAGGGTTTTCACATACTTTAAGTGATGGTAGTTTTAACATCAAGTTATGTTTAAACATTTCAAAGCGTTTTGTGGTTTTTGTTATTACAGTACATTCTTCTTTAGATTTATTTGTAATACTAGGCAATTTAAATTGTACTTGCTGACCACAGTGGTCAGAAGTAAGCTTACTTATAATATACTTATTAGTTATTGTATTACAATCTGTAAGAATATTGTCTATGCATGTTGCTGAAAAAGATGTAAGTCTAGTAGGTTCTAAAAATATATTTTTACAGTTAAATGATTGAAACAAACTTTTTAATTTGATGCACAAAGAGGAATTTTCCAATAATAAATCTACATTGAAGTCTCCACATATGAATATTTTTTGTTTTTATTACAAATCATTGACAGAGCTTTCTCCATTACAATTTCAAAACTGTCATATGGTGCCGAGGGTGGTCTGTATATGCTCATAATAATTAATTGCTCCAATTCAACACAGGCTATTTCAATAATCCGTTCTATTGAGAGTCTGACAATGTCTTTCCGCTCCTTATATTTCAGTTCATTACTGATCAGTATTAAAGAGCCACCATGTATGGCTTGTTCTCTACTGAATGAACTACCAATCTGGTGACTATTTAAATAAAAAATTAACTGATGACATTTTAGCCAATGTTCTGTAATGCACAGTATATCTATGTTGTCACAGTTCATGAAAAACTCTATTTCTAAATCTTTACCTAGCATACCCTGTATATTTTGGTGAACTAAGTTTATAAATTTAACATTTTTTGTATTTTGTTTAACATTTGAATGTTTAAAAGAATAATTATTTAACAAAAAGTCTGAGCTAGAGGCATTAACTAGCTCATCAAATAATGATTGTCTTCGTGAGGATTGGTAATCCTCGTTTTGAGCCTCAAGGGCCAATATGTGCCTACGGGCATTCCCCAGCTCTGACTGTAGAAAGTTACAGCGTTGTAAAGTGTTGTCAAATAAATTGCTTTCTTGGTCCATCTTATTTAACAGCTTCTGTAAATTATCTCTTTGTTCTTCAATTTCAGTCGATTTTGCATGTATGTCTGCCATTTCTATTTACAAAGTTTTATTTTGATCCAGAATTTTTAAAAATTCTCTTTCGCTATCTTCTCTTTCTAATGAAAGTTGTTCACATTGACTTTTGTATTTTTTTAGTTCGTCTAGCGTTTGCCCTAATTTGCTCTCCAGTTGTCGAGATGTAAGCTTTCTAGCGGAGATGGAAGACATCATAGAATAATATTCCATTATTTAATAGTAATCTAGAATATTATTATTATAATACAGAAATGTTTGACTCGAATTTTTATTTAATTTGTTAATTGTAGTTTCGTTTTAGTGCCCTCTAGTCATAAGTGGAAAAATCATAACAAGTAGTCTCCACAGATCGATTGATAGACTAATATGAAGGTACTTGCAATATTCTGATGCTTGTGTTTTGTTTTATTATTTATTATGAGTTAAATTGAAATTTTTATAATTTACAAATGTGCTTCTAAATGTGATCAACCTCAAGCATATGTTTTATATTATATTATGAGTTTAAAAAAAAAATTGCAAGATTGTCTAACTTTTAGCAAGGCTCGAAACTAGTTTATATACACAAAATGCGAAATTCAGCCAGTAAGTTCAAGTTTTTACACTATAGTTATTATAACAATAATACCTGATGATTTATAGTCAGATAAACATATTGCACATAAATTTAAGAAAATACGAAAATAATTATTTTATTTGATTTAACTATATCGGCGATCAGCTCTCGCGTAAGTTTCGGAACTTGCGTCGGATCCTATATAGATACTTAATTTAATTAAGTCAGTAATTAATATCTATTGTTTTCACTACAAAAAATACTTCTCTTTTAATCAGCTGGCGGTAATGTAACGTTAGGTATGTTCCAACAAGTCACTTAGCTTAGCGTTGAGGATGTAGGATGCAATAGTTCCGAGCACAACATCACTAAATTTGAACTGCACTTTTTACGTTATTTAAAGATTATTAGGTTTTGCTAACAATACATATTGTTTATTGGAGTGGAAATTATATTTTAAAACATAATTCAGTTATGCATGTACACTATTTCTTTTTATTTCAATTTTTAAACACTAAGTCAATGTTTACACTCGTTCAAACGAGCCGCCGCTAAGAAGTATGATTGACTGTTCTATACTGACCAAAGTCTGTCTGCCAGTCCCTAGTAGAATGTTAAGACAACAGCATATCTTTGCTGTACCATTCTGTTGCACGAAATATAGAAGAAACACATTTATTTTAAGACATATGCAATCATACAATCATTTTTGTGACACGGATAAAATCGATCTTTTTAGCTCCAGTATTAATTCAATTAGAACTCATTTGGTAAAAAAAGTGGTGTGTCTACTACCGCATTTATCACGTGGAGTGTTCCAAAAAGCTGTTTAACCTGATTCCTGTCGCCGAATTCCACCTTCGGACGACACGCCTGAGGCAAAAAATTTTGCTCAATTTTGTACCTGGGGTACGTTAAATTTGAGATATGCCTCTCCGTAAGGAAACACACGGCCGGCTGCGCCGTCTCAAAGTGGTGGTGGACGGCGTTTAAGTTGGAGTGAATTTCCCTAATGTTACAAAAGTCCACATTAAGCGTGGAGCGGGGTGCCGTGGTGCTACTGCCCTGTTTGTCCTGTGACATACGCGGTACTGTGCCCTCCCCAGAATACGAGGGGCAGCCCGAGCGTGAATGCTCGGGGAGGGATTCTCCGGCTCTGGTATTCGGAGCTAGGAGCCGGTACCCTCCTGGGGTAATATCTCTTGTAGGACATAATCTTGCTGGGGGGTGGCCTCCGGTCCTCGACACTAACCTATGCGAAACATAGCTGCTCTAGGCCGCTACTTCACGCCGGTACTCTGTGCGAGTTTGATAAGTAACCCGGACGAGTCTGGCCAGATTGTGCAGACGTCACAAGACAGCAGCGTGACTCTCCCACTTTTAAGAATATCAGTTTAATTTTTTTTATATCTGTAATAGTTCCGGAATAATCACTTGGTCCCAGTTAACGTTTGCACCTGTTTAAGGTACATTACATTACAAATTGCCAGAGAGACTTACTTTGCTATGTCCCTACCGCCACTGATATATTTACAATGAAACCTCCTCGGTACAGCCATATGCCCTGCCAGTACTCACCCAGCACCCCGCCCAGCTTCTCCACCACAATGAGCATCAGGATGGAGATGATGGCCAGCGCGCCGGTCACGGCCCGGGCCAGGAGCCCCTCCACCACGGGCCTGAAGCTCATCTTCAACCAGCCATGTAGGATGTCCTCTACAGCCACCAGCGCGCACGCATTTAACACGGCCGACAACGAGCTGCAAGTAGCAAACACTTTCTCTATATTGGTTGGTCTAATTTCACGTGAGTACAGCATGGGGGGGAAATGCTGCCGATTTTTATCCAAGGCCCTAACTACATTCAATTCTACATACAATTCTTTATTCGCGCATACATACATAATATTCAGTTTTTTTTTGTCTTTGAATCTACCAAACTGTTTATTAATATTTAATACATAATATTTAAAGGATCTTCTAGCACTAGCCTACACCGCTCATCTTAACAGTGAGATTCATTGTGCTGAGTGGCCATCAATCAATATTGCGTTTAGGTCCGGAGGGCGCCGTACCTACTGACGTATCACTGGGCTAATGAACATCTTAATATGTCTCAAAGCGACTAGCGCTATTGTGTTCCCGCTCACAAATTTGTATTTTGCAACAATCCTTAGCGGAACAGCATTGTAATGGTCAGGGTGTCTCGTTAATTTTTTTATAAAAAAAAACGAGTTTTCAATATTGTGAAGTAAGTCGCAGGTAAAAGAACTGCTTTGCTACCGAATTACTTACGCACTGAGCACCAATGGGAGGCTCCTTTGCACAGGATGCCGGCCAGATTATGGGTATCGCAACCTCGCCTATTTTTGCCGTTAAGTAGTAATGTGTAAGCATCACTGTGTGTCGGTCTGAAGGGCGCCGTAGCTAGTGACATTACTGGGCAAATGAGACATAACGTCTTACGTCTCAAGGTGACGAGCGCATTTGTAGTGCCGCTCGGATTTTTTGGGTTTTCCAGGAATCCGAAGCCATGTATGTAATGGGCAGGGCATATCAATTACCATCAGCTGAACGTCCTGCTCGTCTCGGCCCTTATTAACATAAAAAATAACATCATACATACATACATTTTGAGACTAATTATATAACCTACCTCGCCTAGTATCGGAATACTGGGTCTCGAAATCTCGAGCGATTGCTAATTCCGTGGCATTGTCGGGGACCCAGTGCTCTGTGAACGGCTGGATCACTTGGCGTTGCGTAGTGACGTCGCTTCATTGTGTCTCTTCTTCCGCATTTATCACGGGGAGTGTTTCGAAGAGCTGTTTAACCTGATTTCTGCCGCCGAATTCCACCTTCGCACGACACGCCACAAGTTAGGATATCATCCCCACCATCTGGATGTGTGGCGGTTCTACACAGTGCGTTTTTCAAGGAGCTTTCTTCCACGTACTACAAAGCTGAATGAACTTCCTTGTGCGGTGTTTCCGGGACTATACGACATGGGTACCTTCAAAAAAAGCGCGTACACCTTCTTTAAAGGCCGGCAACGCTCCTGTGATTCCTCTGGTGTTGCAAGAGATTGTGGGCGGTGGTGATCACTTAACAACAGGTGACCCGTATATTTTCGACTATTTTCTAGCGCAAAAGATGACCAATCGTAGAATTTTTGAAAAAGAATGGGAAGGACTATACCTATCATAATGTTTTAATCTTTTCGGGTATTGATGTCCATTTTAAATTATAGGCTTCTGTGTACAGCTTAATGATTCAGCCACTTACAGAAAAAATATCAAGAATGTAAAACAGAGACAGATATTGATCATACTAATCTTATTTGAAAAAATATAATGATATAAGTATAATGATAAACTCCAAGGAGACGGAACTGTTAAGAACTTTTGTTTGCAAAAATAGCTGCTAATGGTTCCTCTTAATCTGAACTATAAAAGAAATAAGATTTTCTGAACCACAACTTATAAATAATTACTAGTTCAATCAATAATATAGAAACACAATCAGTGAAAATCAGAGATTTTGTTTAAATCTATCTAATCTCTTCTTTAATTATTCATATTATTCTTTCTCTTGGCTGTGTGAGCAAATGTAGTTATTAGGACGCAGTTGTACAACAGATTCCTGATCGTTATTGAAGGTTTAATTGGCGTCCCGAATGAAGACAGACTAACATAAGCATAAAAGGAACTGCGCTCGATCTTCTGACTTCATATCTAATCAATAGAATTCAGAAGGTCGACGTGAATGGCAGGAGATCTCCTGGGACTCCTCTCAGTATGGGGGTACCAGGGTCTATTCTTGGACCGTTTCTCTTCCTTATCTATATAAATGTTCTTTCTGATCTTATAGAGGAAAAACATAAGGTAGTATTGTTTGCGGACGACACTTCACTGATTTTCAAAGTGAAAAGAAACCAAGCAATGTATGACGAAGTGAACTTCTATCTGACATCGTGTACTGGTTCAGCGATATTAACCTATTATTAAATAGCAAGAAAACTAAATATATAAAATTTACCGTACCAAATGTCAAAAATGATGATGCAAGTGATTTGTTAACCGGAGAGGTGATACAACCGGTGGAATTTGCTATATTTCTTGGCATAACTCTAGATATACAATGGGGACCCAATATTGAAGGATTGGCGGACAGACTTAGTTCTGCAGCATACGCGGTTAAAAAGATTAGACAATTAACTAACATAGATTCGGCGCGACTAGTATACTTTAGTTACTTCCATAGTATTATGTCCTATGGTATATTGCTGTGGGGCAACGCTGACGATATTTTTACAATATTTGTGCTGCAGAAGAGTATTACGTTATTCAAAATAATTGTAAAAAAACGTTTGTGTGGTAAAGGTTACTATAACAGGTATTGGAAGCGTGTGCGACGTACTCAAAAATAAATATATCTAGTTATGAAGAAAGATCAGTAATCAATGTACTAGAGTTTACCGACGCCAGGCATGCTCTTTAGTCTTTTGCAAAAACCAGAAGGACCTAATTGTTGTATTCCGTAAAGAAAACGCACTTGTTATGAAGTCAACCAAATTGACTTGATGACAAGCTTATGATACGCCACGAAAGATTATGATGACAGATTATGGATTCATCTTCTATGACGTTGCAACTTACATACGTCTAGGTACTATTTCCATATATTATTAAAAAATACATTACGGTAAACAAATAAGCTGTAACGCAAATTATTGGATTAACGGATATTATTGCAATAGCAGGTACCGTCCTCTTACCAACTGAATTGAGACAGCTCAATTGGTAACAGTATTTGAGCGCTCGGTAATTTGATTTATAGCTTTTAATAATATTTCTTAAACAATGCTTTATATTTTTAATACTTTCATCTTGCTCGCTGTAGTGAAAGTATAGTACGAAGAGGTTACGTACCTTAATCCAGCTCCGAAGACGCCAGCCAAGAAGACTCCAGAGAGACCTGGTAATCGTTGAACTTTAGACACGTAAGTGACGAATGCTGGTAGAAGACGATCATCAACTAGAGGCACCCCTCGCGGGTCGCAGCCTCCCTGGACCCAGGCAGCCCACGCCGTGAGTCCACACCAAACACACAGCGAGATGGCACATATCGCTCCAATACAGAATATTGCCAGAGCACTAAAAATAAAACAAAATTTAGTATTTGACGTCTTTTGAAAATGGCGAAATGAGAAAAAAATATTAGTTTTAGTCTTTATATCTTTTCTCACAGCTTTGTCATATTGTTGGAAATAAATGCGAAATCTTGAAGTGTTTCTTTCACTTACTATACGTTACACAAATTAAAATTGAAAGCAATATTTATGAAAGATGCGGGACTCGAACCCGCGACCTCCCACGATTCGTGCGAGGCCTCTTACTACTAACCCGGCTTTGTCAGCGAAGGTCATAGTATCGTACAGCATCACTACGAAATAAATGCTGTACAAGTAAAATAAATCGAGTAGGGTTCTATATGCCATTTTCTGAACAAGCCTCTCAGCTCATCAACGGCGGCTTGATGTGTCCACATAAACACAGGATGCTCCTGTCTAATAAAATTCTATATAGAATACTTACGTAATTGCTTTCCGCTTAGTTGGTAGGGAAATGTATCTCTGGACCATTGTCTGATTGACGGAGTTGAAGCAAGTCCAATACAAGAAGCCTCCTACAATAGCGCCCCAGCCGGTCTGTCGTTCGTACGGCGAAAAACTCCAACTACATAGAACAATAATATAAATACTCACAACATTTAAATAAAGAGAATCGTGTGCATGGTCTTACATACTCACATTTTTTTAAGAACTTCTTTTGCATGGCAAAACAAAAGTACCTTAACCTACCTATAAAACTTTTATATACCGATATATGATATGACAAATTGCTTGTCTACACTTGCAACAACGCAAATCTTCGCCTTATCGCGAAAATGTGGCTGCAGCGTAAGAAGTTAAAACTATATTTTTGAATACAAAAATCTTTAGTACTTGATGTATTGGTTACCTCAGTTACCTGTTGATATTATTTTATCGGTGTGATTTACATGGGTATCAGTTCACTCTATACTAGATAGAGATTTATGTACTAACTACAACGTGCCATACGAAGTACAACTTCGAACAATACCTAACTAATAATAAAATAGTTCTTTCAAATTCAAATTCAAAAATACTTTATTCATGTAGGTCACGGCAATGACACTTATGAATGTCAAAAAATAAATAAAAATATTGTTTCTTATTGAATTTACCGCTACTTCGTAAAAGGTTGGGCTAATGAGAAGAAGTAGCAAGAAACTCATTGCCACTCTTTTAAGTCAAGATTTACATTTTAATTGTTTTACAAATCATTTCAATATATGCAAAGTGACGCAACAAAAATACTCAAATGTCAAAAACTTAAAGGCTTACACGAGTAAGTCAAAAAAGAAAAAAAAAGTAAATTAATTAAACACAATAGTTATTGAGTATAGTAGATGCATCAATCCACACATACCGTAAATAAATAGAGGCATTATGTGAGCATTTCATAAAATAAAATATATAATAACTTTAACTTTAAAGAAAATAATAATAATAAAAAACACATCAAGCAGACCTCCCGGTAACAAGACCATCCAGCCACCACGAGTAGCACCCGTTCACGAGCATGACGCATGGACCAGCCATCGCCTCCCTCGACCATATTTTAGGGAAGGGAACGACCCGCCCCACGTCGCCGCCGTCGTCTTATTTATAAGATATTATTTTTTGAATATTTAACATACAATAATTATATATATTTTTTTCTCTTTATAATACTACTAAATATGTCAGCCACGTATCGCTATCAACCCATGTTCAGTAAACACCAGAGGCAATCTCACTTGGACAACTCCAGTCTGCCAGACGCCTCAGCGACGGAGAGCACGTTGGTGACGCCTCCCACAGCCAGGGTGCCCGCTGTGGCCACCAGGACCACCCCGATGAACATCACCCCAGTCTGAACCGAGTCAGTCCACACCACTGCGCGGAGACCACCCTGCAAGTTATATAATACTAATTTAATTTATAACCAATATTTTATTTGTTTATTTTTTTATAACAATGAGGGACAAGACGTGCAGGACGTTCAGCTGATGGAGTTCACGAGAGGGGGAGTTTTATCCTCTAGAACTAAACCATTAATACTATATTGAGTTCTGAGTATATCGCGGTTGCGAGTGAATGTGATAGAGTAACATTTACTTGTGTTCAATGTAATTTTATTACTAGCACACCATATGTATATTGCATTAAGATCTTCTTGTAGTAAATCGCAATCCAAAGGGCTTGATATAGTTCTGCATAACTTCAGGTCATCTTTTTTTTTATGGAATAGGAGGACAAACGACCGTACGGGTCACCTGGTGTTAAGTGATCACCGCCGCCCAGATTCTCTTGCAACACCAGAGGAATCACAAGAGCGTTGCCGGCCTTTAAGGAAGGTGTACGCGCTTTTTTTGAAGGTACCCATGTCGTATCGTCCCGGAAACACCGCACAAGGAAGCTCATTCCACAGCTTTGTAGTACGTGGAAGAAAGCTCCTATAAAACCGCACTGTGGACGACCGCCACACATCCAGAAGGTGGGGATGATATCCTAAATTGTGGCGTGTCGTGCGAAGGTGGAATTCGGCGGCGGGAATCAGGTTGAACAGCTCTTCGGAACACTCCCCGTGATAAATGCGGTAGAAGGCACAATGAAGCGACGTCTCTACGCAACGCCTAGTGATCTAGCCGTTCACAGAGCACTGGGTCCCCGACAATTCCAGCTGCTCTGCGTTGCACGCGGTCAAATGGATCGAGCTGATACTGGAGTGCGCCAGACCAGAGATGACAGCAATACTCCATGTGTGGCCGGACCTGCGCTTTGTAGAGCGCTAGAATGTGGGCCGGCTTGAAGTATTGCCGTGCTCTATTGATGACGCCCAGCTTCTTCGAAGCCAATTTGGCTTTGCCCTCCAGATGGCCACGGAATTGGCAATCGCTCGAGATTTCGAGACCCAGTATTCCGATACTAGGCGAGGCTTTTAGGGAAGTGTTGTCGAAGAGCGGTGATACGGCAAATGGGGATTTTTTGTGGTAAACGCGCAAACTTGAGTCTTCTGGGGGTTGAATTGGACAAGGTTCAATTTACCCCATTCCGCGACCTTCTCGAGAGAGGACTCGATAGAAGACACAAGTTTCTCCCGGCACTGGTCGACGTTTTCCCGAGAGTGACTTGCATGGCCCATGTATACGGCATCACCAGTGCTGTCGTCTGCAACGCAATGTATGTTGGAGGTAACCAACATATCATTGATATGCAGAAGAAACAGCGTGGGAGATAGCACACAGCCTTGGGGCACTCCAGCGTTCACGGGCTTGGGATTCGAGCAAAAACCGTCGACAACGACTTGTATGCTACGCCCAGTGAGGTAGCTGGAAGTCCACTTGCATAAGCTCTCGGGTAGCCCAATTGATGGAAGTTTTGAGAGGAGCGCCTTGTGCCATACACGATCAAAGGCCTTCGCTATATCCAGGCTAACTGCCAGGCCTTCCCCCTTGCTTTCAATAGCCGCCGCCCATCTATGTGATAGGTATACCAGAAGATCACCTGTCGACCGACCATGGCGAAAGCCGTATTGTCGGTCGTTGATCAACTGGTGACCCTCTGGGTATACCAAGAGCTGCCGGCTAATTATGCTCTCCATGATTTTGGAGAGCAGGGAGGTAACAGCAATAGGCCTGTAGTTAGCCGGATCCAAACTGTCTCCTTTTTTTTGGATCGGATGGACAAGGGCTGACTTCCATGAGTCAGGGACTACGCCTTTAGAATAAGAGTGCCGGAATAAACGCGTTAGCACCGGCGTCAACTCAGAGGCACACGTTCTCAGCACGATTGGAGAAATGCCATCCGGCCCGCTTGACTTTTTGACGTCCAACGAAAACAGAGCTCGCCTAACAGTTTTCTGTCTGAACTGTACTTCAGGCATAGAGCTCTGACACCGCGGGATGGTCGGCGGTGTTTTTCCGTTATCGTCAAGAGTCGAGTTGGAGGCGAAAAGAGTGCACAAGAGATCGGCTTTCTCTTTTGCCGTATGGGCCAGGGTGTCAATCCTCATGTGCAACGGCGGCATGGACGGCTGGCTGAAGTTACCAAGAGCAGCTTTCGACAACGACCAGAACTTGCGTGTTCCGGTCGGCTAACTGGAAAGCTGCTCGCCGATTTTGACGACGTGCTTTGACTTCGCACGGGCAATTCGCCGCTTAAAAAATCTGGAGGCACGGTTGTATTTCCTCTTAAGAACTTTGCAGTTCGGATCCTTTGTGCCCAGCGCCGCAACCCAAGTTCGATACGCGTGTTTTTTGCAATCAGATGCTGCTTTAACTAACGCATCGAACCAGGGCTGTGATCTGCCACCGATCGGTACTACAGAGTTTGGTATAAAAATATCCATGCCCTGCAGTATCACATCGGCTACTGCAACGGCGCAGGCACTAGGATCATCCGAAGGGAAACAAACCTTACCCCAAGGGTAGGATGCAAAAAAGGAACGCATCCTATCCCAACCTGCTGACTTGTAGTGCCAAACGCGGCGGGTCACTGGTGGTCTGCGACGTTGGCGTCGGATGGGCACTACACTCCTGACCAGGCAATGGTCAGACGTTCCGAGAGGGGCGTCGACAGAGACCTGGTAACTATCGGGATGTGTAGGCAGCAGAAGATCTAATAAGGACGGCATGTGGCTATCCACATCCGGGAACCGCGTAGGCGACTCAACCAATTGGGACAGACCATACGCCAATGCAAAATTGTACACAGATCGCCCTGCGTAGTCTGTGGTACGTGATCCAAGCCATTCAGCATTGTGCCCGTTGAAATCACCCAAGACTACGATTTCAGCGGAGGGGATCTGTGCAAGCACGTCATCAATTGCCGCATGAACGCAGCCCATGAGATGATCGGTTTCTGCGTTACCACTATGGGACCTGTAAACACACGCATAGATGCGGACGCGGTCCTCTAAATCTACGCGGAGCCAGAGAGTAGACAGGTCCCTATCCTCAAAATTGCCGAGACGGCGACAACAGATATCCTCCATAACGTACACACATACCCCGGTATGAGGCAAAAAATTGTGCTCAATATTGTACCCGGGGTACGTTAAATATGACGTATCGCTAGGTCGAGATATCTGCGTCTCCGTAAGGAAACACAAGGCCGGCTGCGCCGTCTCAAGGTGGTGGTGGACGGCGTTATAGTTGGAGTGAATTCCCCGGATGTTACAAAAGTCCTCATTAAGCGTGGAGCGGGGTGCCGTAGTGTTGCTGCCCTGTTTGTCTTGTGACATACGCGGTACTGTGCACTCCCCAGAATACGAGGTGCAGCCCGAGCGCGAATGCTCGGAGAGGGATTCTCCGGCTGTACTAGAGCCGGTACCCTCTTGGGGTAATTTCTGCTTTAATACCGCTCTCATATTTTGTTGGGGGGAAGGGGGGAATGGCCTCCGGTCCTCGACACTAACCTATGCGAGACATAGCGGCATTTAGCCGTTACTTCACGCCGGTATTCTGTACGAGTGGGGTAAGTAACCCGGACGAGTCTGGCCCGATTGTGCTGACGTCAAAAGACGGTAGCGTGACTCTCCATCTTTCAATAAGCCCGTAGTCGCCTATTATGACACCCTTGGGCCTGGGACTACCCTATTCTTTTTACGCCCCGGGGAAGCACAGGGCAAATCTGCAAAGAGATAAGTGCTACTGTGTTGGATGTGAGATACAATATCATTAATGAATATGTTGAACAGCCATGGCCCCAAACGAGAACCCTGAGGTACTCCTGAGATTACTGCGTAATTGTCTGATTTGAAGCCCTTCACCGCTACGTATTGAATTTTGTTCGATAAGTGGGAATTAAGCCATTGCAAAAGCGAACCGCCTATTCCATATAACTTTAATTTTCTCAATAAAATAATATTGCTAACTCTATCGAAGGCTTTTGCAAAGTCATGTAAATAGCGCTTGTACACCAGCATCAACTGAATTTACTAATTCATCATGGTTTATGAAATAATGTCTTTATCTCCGTTTTTCTGAATACGCTACTTTGGCAATTTTCCATATATCAGGGAATATGGAAAGAGGCCTGTTTATTATAAGAAAAAGTGGAAAAATCAAAGCTAAGTTGTACCAGACACGAAATACGATGGAATGCCATCTGGTCCAGCCCCGTATGAACATCAAGTTCATTTAACTGTTTTAGGATGCTTTTTCGAGCAATATTAATTTTGCCAATAAAGTTAGTTTTATGAACAGTTGTACTAATTTGTGTGGTTGGATGAGCTGAAGTATTATATCAAGCGTTGAAGAAAAGTAGTTGGCAAACAAGTTACATATGCTCTGCCCATCGGATGCAGTTGTATCATTGAAAGTCATATTTTGAGATATGTGAACTAAATTACTGCGTTAATTTTTTAGATACGAATAAAAATATTTGGGATTCATTGAAATACTATCTTCAGCCCTTTGTATATAATTATTATAGCATGATGTAGCTAACTGCTTACATCTCTTGTTTAAGATTTGAAGCGAAATTTTGTCTAACGGGTTTTGATAGACCCTGTATTTATGTAAAAGTTTATTTTTCTCTTAGTTAGTTAGTTAGCTTAATTAATTGCTTACTGTACCACGGTGGATACTTGTCTTTAGCGACTCTAGTTTTAGGTACAAATTTTTCTATTAGACTGTGTAATGAATTGTAAATATGCAATGACATTTCATTTACACTTTCACACGGAGAAAATTTCTTAGTCCATTCTTTTTTATTTAGTTCTATATTACTTGTAATATTATCATAGTCAGCTCTGTAAAAGTTGTAGCGCAAAATATTATTGGTTTTTAGACAAGTACCATTGAAAAAATGTATTGTTATTTCTAAAGGAGGGTGGTGTGTGTCAATTATTATCAGTGTCATTAGGGCGTCATCACAAGCTCTGATAACTGTGCCAGATGTATTGCTCAGAACCAAATCTAATACCTTCTGTCTGTTGTTAGTAACATTGTTAAACTGTACGAGATTATTAAGCGCCAAGAAATCCACAAACATTTGACCTAATAAGGTCCCGTATTAATTATTGGAGATAAATTGTTGTTGATGGAAGACAATGGCAATGAGATAAATTTGAACAAAGCATATAAAATTTTATGACGATACGTCACTTGAACGGAACGATGCGGGTTCGAGTCCCGCATCGTTCATAATTTATTTTTAATGTTATTTGTTTACTTTATCAACAAAATTTTTTCTTTAAGAAACATAAACTACCTGATTTCTGTCAAATTAATTAGAAGATAAAATGAACATAGAAAAATAAATCAGTTTCAATAACTATTAATATTTGCAATGAAATTAAAGCAACCAACACAAATAATAAAAAACAATATATTTTATACACAATGTCATTTAGTTACTCGTAACACAGTTATTGGACACCTCTCCAATCGACATAAATAATAATTTAGGCCATTTTGGGTTTCAATTATTAGACATCAAAAAACCTATAAATACTAATTCAAATTCCATGAAAACGCTATAATTATGTTGATTTGTAACCAATATATTTTAGATAAAAAAATAATATTATTATAAGTGATTAACAAAAATTCTTTACAGAAATAAATCAACTAATTTTTTTAATAATATTCTATCATCAATACCGGCATGACGCACCGAACGAGGCGAAAGATTTTAATTTATTTGTACACTGTCATTGTACGGTTGTTGTTTTACGGTATGCGTAGCATGCAATGGGTAATACCTAGATTAATTAATGAACTAACTATAGCGTCACAATTTGGTATGTAATTTGTAAATTGCAAAACAAAAAATCAGGTGAAAAACTTATTGCGAAAGTTCTACTTAGCACAATGTCGATAATAAATAGACTAAAGAAATACTGGTAGGGACTATTAAATTGTCACACACAAAAACATAATATTGGTTTGATAATTTGCGAAACACGAGAATTACTGCCGACAAACTGCTACGCAGTTTGGCAGAATGATATGTATATATCGCTTTGTAATATTGTATCAGAAATAAATTATTAAAAAAAAATATAGATTTAGTTGTAGTATGTAATGTAGATTTATAAACTTACCAATACTGTATAGATGCCGCAAATCAAAACCATTATACCAGCCACGATGAACACGTTAACGCCAGTCACTGAAAGTTACAAAACAATACATTTTTTATATTAAAACTCTTTTACAAATATTACTTTGCCCCAAACTAGGCATTAGCCTGAACCATTAGACTTAGAATATACTAACGTATTGTAGACTACCTGACAGCCCGATAACACGTGACCAATGTTGATTTGTCAATGTGTACGTTAGCTACTGTTTACTTAATATACTAAGGAGCGAATGCCATGCGTGGCTGAATGTTTACAACCTCTCAATCAAAAGTCCGTTAAGTAAGTATAGCTTCGATAGAGATGTTCTTTTCTCTCCCACACTTTGTTTGTCTTAACGCTAGTATATTGTAAGTCTATGGCCTTCTCTAAGGATGCAAGACAGAGAAATATTAATAAAATATTTAAACATACATAATCTATCTATATATATAAAAATGTTATGTTGGTTTGTGTACGCTTCAAAAACTCAAAAAGTTCTGCACCGATCGAGCTGAAATTTTATTAATTTTTGCATCAGTCACATATCCGCGACCGTGAAAATACAGTGTTTTTAACGATCAGCTGTGTACCAATGACCGCGCCATCTGCCGGAAGCGAGGAAAACACTCGCTGAAAACCGCAATAATAATGGCGCAGTCACATGAGAAACAATATTCGCTCCCAATTACATTGTTCATTTACAAAAAAAAAAAGCATCTGATTCTGATTATTATACAATCTGAATTTAATATTCCCTTAAATCAAACTTTTGTGTGATCGTGTCGTGATCGAACTGCGCCTTTCACCAAATCGTAAGTGGAGGTTATATTTTATATGAAAGATGGACAGTTTTCGGGCTGCAGCTATGAGAATCACGAGAGATAGAGAAGAGCTGTGAGAGCCATAAGTAGTTATAACCTCATTCCTTTCTTCTGTTCCAGTGACAACTGAAATAATACCTCGCAGAAAGTCCAATTTGGGCCGTCGCACTCGCCACACAGAAGGATCAAGAAGACGGCTTTCGAATATGACTGAGGAAAAGAGCGAGCATCCGTACGAGAGAGGAACAGACTAAGCACCTTTCAGACACGTAACGAGGACCCAACAGAAATACGAGCAGCCAGGCTTGAGGATGCACGATTGCGAGCACGTCAGTCGCGTTCTGCAGCAACAAATTTGGTTCATTCTGAACGGAATGAACGCGAAAGGGTGAGGATAGCTGAAACACGAACAGAAAGAACAGTTGATCTGCATCTTGAATACAATCGTCTTGGGTTCCGATACAATCCAGCTGTTGATTATAGTTTAAACTAAAACTTAACTTGCTGGATCTACCGCTGAATTGAAGCATTTCCTATCGAACATCAGGAAATATAACTCTTGCTTCCAAATGACGTCATTTGGTGCGGAAATTGTGACTGCTCAATTCATGCCAACTTTTTTTTTATGGAATAGGAGGACAAACGAGCGTACGGGTCACCTGTTGTTAAGTTATCACCAGAGGAATCACAAGAGCGTTGCCGGCCTTTAAGGAAGGTGTATGCGCTTTTTTTGAAGGTACCCATGTCGTATCGTCCCGGAAACACCGCACAAGGAAGCTCATTCCACAGCTTTGTAGTACGTGGAAGAAAGCTATTTGAAAACCGCACTGTGGAGGACCGCCACACATCCAGATGGTGAGGATGATATCCTAACTTGTGGCGTGTCGTGCGAAGGTGGAATTCGGCGGCAGGAATAAGGTTAAACAGCTCTTCGGAACACTCCCCGTGATAAATGCGGTAGAAGACGCACAATGAAGCGACGTCTCTAGGCAACACCAAGTGATCCAGCCGTTCACAGAGCACTGGGACCCCGACAATTCGAGCTGCTCTGCGTTGCACGCGGTCAAATGGATCGAGCTGATACTGGGGTGCGCCACACCAGAGATGACAGCAATACTCCATGTGTGGCCGGACCTGCGCTTTGTAGAGCGCTAGTATGTGGGCCGGCTTGAAGTATTGCCGTGCTCTATTAATGACCCCCAGTTTCTTTGAAGCCAATTTGGCTTTGCCTTCCAGATGACCACGAAATTGGCAATCGCTCGAGATTTCGAGACCCAGTATTCCGATACTAGGCGAGGCTTTGAGGGAAGTGTTGTCGAAGAGCGGTGATACGACAAATGGGGTTTTTTTAGTGGTAAACGCGCAAACTTGAGTCTTCCGGGGGTAAAATTGGACAAGGTTCAATTTTCCCCATTCCGCGACCTTCTCAAGAGAGGACTCGATAGAAGACACAAGTTTCTCCCGGCACTGGTCGACGATTTCCCGAGAGAGACCTGCATGGCCCGTGTATACGTCATCACCAGTGCTGTCGTCTGCATAGCAATGAATGTTAGAGGTGTCCAACATATCATTGATATGAAGAAGAAACAGCGTGGGAGATAGCACACAGCCTTGGGGCACTCCAGCATTCACGGGCTTCGGGTTCAAGAAATATCCGTCGACAACGGCCTGTATGCTGCGCCCAGTGAGGAAGCTGGAGGTCCACTTGCACAAGCTCTCGGGAAGCCCAAATGATGGAAGTTTGGAGAGGAGCGCCTTGTGCCATACACGATCAAAGGCCTTCGCTATATCCAGGCTAACTGCCAGGCCTTCCCCCTTGCTTTCAATAGCCGCAGCCCATCTATGTGTCAGGTATACCAGAAGATCACCTGCCGACCGACCATGGCGAAACCCGTATTGTCGGTCGTTGATCAACTGGTGACCCTCTAGGTATACCAAGAGCTGCCGGCTAATTATGCTCTCCATGATTTTGGAGAGCAGGGAGGTAACAGCAATAGGCCTGTAGTTAGCCGGATCCAAACTGTCTCCTTTTTTTTGGATCGGATGGACAAGGGCTGACTTCCATGAGTCAGGGACTACGCCTTTAGAATAAGAGTGCCGGAATAAACGCGTTAGCACCGGCGTCAACTCAGAGGCACACGTTCTCAGCACGATTGGAGAAATGCCATCCGGCCCGCTTGACTTTTTGACATCCAACGAAAACAGAGCTCGCCTAACAGTTTTCTGTCTGAACTGTACTTCAGGCATAGAGCTCTGACACCGCGGGATGGTCGGCGGTGTTTTTCCGTTATCGTCAAGAGTCGAGTTGGAGGCGAAAAGAGTGCACAAGAGATCGGCTTTCTCTTTTGCCGTATGGGCCAGGGTGTCAATCCTCATGTGCAACGGCGGCATGGACGGCTGGCTGACCAAGAGCAGCTTTCGACAACGACCAGAACTTGCGTGTTCCGGTCGGCTAACTGGAAAGCTGCTCGCCGATTTTGACGACGTGTTTTGACTTTGCACGAGCGATTTGCCGCTTAAAAAATCTGGAGACACGGTTGTATTTCCTCTTAAGAACTATGCAGTTCGGATCCTTTGTGCCCAGCGCCGCAACCCAAGCTCGATACGCCTGTTTTTTGCAGTCAGATGCTGCTTTAACTGACGCATCGAACCAGGGCTGTGATCTGCCACCGATCGGTACTACAGAGCTTGGTATAAAAATATCCATGCCCTGCAGTATCACATCGGCTACTGCAACGGCGCAGGCACTAGGATCATCCGAAGGGAAACAAACCTTACCCCAAGGGTAGGATGCAAAAAAGGAACGCATCCTATCCCAACCTGCTGACTTGTAGTGCCAAACGCGGCGGGTCACTGGTGGTCTGCGACGTTGGCGTCGGATGGGCACTACACTCCTGACCAGGCAATGGTCAGACGTTCCGAAAGGGGCGTCCACAGAGAACTGGTAACTATCGGGATGTGTAGGCAGCAGAAGATCTAATAAGGACGGCATGTGGCTATCCACACCCGGGAGCCGCGTAGGCGACTCAACCAATTGGGACAGACCATACGCCAATGCAAAATTGTACACAGATCGCCCTGCGTAGTCTGTGGTACGTGATCCAAGCCATTCAGCATTGTGCCCGTTGAAATCACCCAAGACTACGATTTCAGCGGAGGGGATCTGTGCAAGCACGTCATCAATTGCCGCTTAAACGCAGCCCATGAGATGATCGGTTTCTGCGTTACCACTATGGGACCTGTAAACACACGCATAGATGCGGACGCGGTCCTCTAAATCTACGCGGAGCTAGAGAGTAGACAGGTCCCTATCCTCAAAATTGCCGAGACGGCGACAACAGATATCCTCCATAACGTACACACATACCCCTGCATGAGGCAAAAAATTGTGCTCAATTTTGTACCCGCGGTAGGTTAAATATGACGTATCGCTAGATCGAGATATCTGCGTCTCCGTAAGGAAACACAAGGCCGGCTGCGCCGTCTCAAGGTGGTGGTGGACGGTGTTTAAATTGGAGTGAATTCCCCTGATATTGCAAAAGTCCACGTTGAGTGTGGAGCGGGTTGTCGTGGTGTTACTGCCTCGTTTGTCCTTGGTCATGCGCGGTTCTGTGCCCTCCTGAGAATACGAAGGGCAGCCCGGGCTAGAGTGCTCGGGGAGGGATAAATTCCTGCAAATGTACTTCATTGGTGATGATAGAGATGAAGTAGATGCACGTTTTGCAATACATACTTCGCTGAGAAGATCCATTATTTCGCAGCTGCAGGAGCTTCTTCACAAAAGGAACAATTTGGTGCGTTCAAAAGAGCAATTGATATGATGCCATCAGATACCCACAAAATTATTATTCACGCAGACAAAACACCCGCTGGAGAACATGTCCGGAGATATAATGCTCCAACTATAGACGAAGAGGCAATTGTCATAGTCGGAGATCAGTTCCAACCTAGAGATATTGTTCTCTATCGGAGAAATAATCAATTGATAAACGTAGCAGAAACTTACCGTTGTTACGATGCTTTACAATATCCAGTGATCTTTTGGGATGGTGCCGATGGATATCATTTCATTGTGAAAATGATAAATCCAGTAAATGGTGCAGAAATCAATAAAAAGTGCAGCTCAATGAACTTTTACGCATACCGCTTAATGATTCGAAGGAACGAGGACAATTATATTTTAAAATGCCGTCAGTTGTTTCACCAATATATTGTGGATATGTATGCTAAAATTGAAACGAAACGTTTGCTATTTCTACGTTTGAATCAGGCTAAACTACGCTCTGAAGAATATTATGTTCATTTGCGAGATGCAGTTGTGAATGACGGTACTACAACCAACGTTGGAAAGCTAACTATTTTGCCATCTTCATACATTAGCAGTCCGCGTCACATGCAAGAATATGCTCAAGATGCAATGTTATATGTTCGTCATTACGGGCGTCAAGATTTATTTATCACTTTCACATGCAATCCAGCCTGGGACGAGATACGGCAGCTGTTACTTCCTGGGCAATTACACGTGGATAGGCATGACATTATAGCACGTGTTTTCCGACAAAAGCTTAAATCGCTGATGGATTTCGTCGTGAAACATGAAGTATTTGCAATACGAGATATCGATAAAATTGCTCAATATCAGGCTTGAAGATACATATGAAAAAATGAGGCTGCATGGCGAATTATTTCATTTCCCATGCATGAACGCAATTGAGCTGTGGTTCGCTTGGCAGTACATTTAGAAAATGGACAGCGTGTTTATTTCACAGATGCAAATGTGCAAGAAAGAGCCCTTAATCCACCTGGTACAACTCTGACTGCTTTTTTCACCTTATGCCAGGACGACGCTTCCGCCAGAACACTGATGTATTCAAAAGTTCCCTCTTATTACACGTGGATTGTAACTAAAAAAATATTCGAACGACGTAGACGAGGGGAGCCAGTCGGCGGTCAACCTGGCATTCTCAAAGAAAATACAATTGGTAGACTTTATACAGTGCATCCCAGTCAAGATGAATGTTTTTTCCCTCGCATGCTATTGGTAAATGTGCCTGGTCCTAGATCTTTTCAGCACTGAATTCGATAGAAAATGACTATCAGTGGAATATATACATTAACGAGGCGTGCAACACTGCACATCCAAACCAAATTTGCGCATTATTCGCAATTATATTGACCACTTGCTTTCCTTCATCTCCCACAGAGTTTTGGGAAATATATCGATCGCATATGGCTGAGGATATTTTGCATAGAGTACGCCTTGAAAATGCCAATATGACCTTAGAATTTACAGAAGGCATTTACAACGAAGCATTGATAAATATTGAAGACAAGTGCTTAGCTATTGCAAATAAAGTTGTTATTCAATTAGGAATGCCAGCACCAACATGAACTGCGACTGCTGGATTTGATGTAGATTTACGCCGTGAACAGAGTTACAACATTGATGATCTTCAGGCATATGTCCAATCGAACATTCCCAAATTAACGCGTGAACAGAAAGGCATTTATAATCGCATAATGCAAATAATAAATAACGGGGTTGGGGGGATTTTCTTCTTGGATGCGTCTGGGAAAACATTCCTCATTAGATTGATTCTAGCAACGGTTAGATCAAAAAATGACATAGCCTTAGCTTTTGCTTCATCTGGAATAGCTGCGACATTGTTATCAGGTGGAAGAACTGCGCATTCAGCTCTAAAGTTGCCATTAAACATGCAAATCATCGAGACTCCTACGTGCAATATTTCCAAAGCATCTGGTATGGCAAAAGTATTACAAAAATGTAAACTAATTGTTTGGGATGAATGCACGATGACACATAAAAAATCGCTTGAAGCTCTTGATCGATCGTTACGAGATTTGCGTGGAAACGTTCAACCATTCGAGAATGTATTGATAATGCTCGCAGGAGATTTTAGGCAAACATTGCCTGTAATTTCTCGATCGACACCAGCAGACAAAATAAATGCTTGCTTGAAATATTCAACACTATGGCGGCACGTACGTATATTACAGTTGACTACGAATATGCGTGTCCAGTTGCAGAATGATCGATCAGCTGAGGTATTCTCACGACAGTTACTGGAAATTGGAAACGGACAGCTGCCAGTCAATGAAACGTCTAGACGAATATCATTTCCCGATCATTTTTGTAATTAAGTAACATCGAAACAAGAACTGATCGAAAAAGTATTTCCTGACATTCAAATAAATCATAGAAATCACGATTGGCTCAGTGAGAGAGCTATCCTTGCATATATAAACTTAATAATGTTATTCAATCCAGTATTCAAAGTGATGAAATTACTTACAAGTCCATAGACACCGTTGTGGAAGCAGATGAAGTAGTTGATTATCCAACGGAATTTTTAAACTCACTTGATCTGCCAGGGATACCACCACACATACTTAAATTGAAAATAGATGTGCCAATTATCCTCTTGCGGAATATTAAACAACCAAAACTCTGCAACGGCACGCGACTTGCAATTAAGAAATAGATGAATAACGTATTGGAAGCAACAATTATAACGGGGCCTTTCAAAGGTAAAGATGTCCTCATTCCTCGAATACACATGATCCCGACCGATATACCATTTCAATTTAAAAGATTGCAATTCCCAATTCGATTGGCATTTGCAATCACAATCAATCAAGCTCAAGGTCAATCTTTAGAATTGTGTGGTTTAGATTTAGATGCGGATTGCTTTTCACATGGACAATTGTATGTTGCGTGTTCCTGAGTCGGCAAACCAGATAGTCTTTGTATCTACGCAGACAGTGGAAAAACAAAAAATATTGTATATCCACAAGTATTGCAAATTTCAACTTATATGACATGTATTCTTTGTTTTGTATCTCAATTCGCAACCATTCAATCACAATGTGCCACAGCGAAGCGTGGCAGGGTACAGCTGGTGACGTATAAATACCTTACATAATTTATACGTCTAGATAGAGCCTCTTGCTGCTAGACTTTAGTGTGCGTGACAAGCTACTCTGATTTGTATGTCATTTTATGTTTCTCGAGTAAGAGATTTCTCGCAAAATGCGCGGTGGTACTCTTCTCATTTTGACGTTATGTTGGTAAGATTCGGATGCTGGTATCAATCTGACAACTCATCTAATACTTAGTGTAATTATACAGTAGACGCGGAGACCCCTCGTCTCTACGCAAAGCCAAAGAATCAAGCCAATCTTCGGTATATGCGGTCAAATGGAAGAAGCTGGTAGTGGGGAGCGACCCGCCCATAGATGACAACAGTAATGGTGTAGAACAGTGGCTTAAAGTGAAGTACGGTCTCGTCTGACTGTACGTCACCACGGCACTGATATATCGACGTTGAGTGTGCCTATACAGGGGGACTACTAAAATCGATATTCGATATATCGTGGCATTAGTCGTGTCGAATCCTACTCTTAGTTACATCGTATTCAATGTCAAAACGATGATTGAACGAACAAAACATTATTCGATATTATCGGTCCTAACGAATCGAAGTCAGAAACGAATATTCGAATTTGAGAAATAATCAAACGTCACTTTTATGATAATCTCAACGACACCTTCTAGGCTGTCGTTTCAAGTTGTATAGATATATTTGCCATACAATATGCATATTTAATAAATATTATTAAAATAATTATATGTGATTTACTATTCAACAGGATTTTTTACTATCAAGTAATTTAAGTCATTTTGTTGATTGTTTATGCGTAGAAAGTAATGCAAATGGCCGCCTGAGAAATAGGAAGTCGACGAGAAGGGTTGAGTTACTTTTTCTTACATTTTGGTATCCGCAAGTTTTGTATTATTTATTCAATTTTAAATGATCATATTATATTCATTACATAATTTTTGAACATTTACATTTTGTGCAAATTGGTGGTGCAGAGTCTGGCATGGTCCTCAGCGCCGTTTTGACTTTTGACACTTAACAGCGACATAGCACAGATAATATTTAGTTTTTCAATGTTTGCGCATAATTCATTCACACTAACATCGTAAAAAATCAAAATATTATTCTATGGTTACGATGTTGTTCGATAAACAATATGAAATACGAATATTTGTTAGAATAGGGTAGGTGCGATATATTTGGAGCAATATATCGTTCCGAATATATCGTTGTCGATTTTGCGAGTAGACCTCCTGGCTCCGGCTCGAGTCGAGGGGTTTCGTTAGTTACGACAAAGGGAAACTATTTATCGGTGATCGCACAATCTGTCTTACATAGGTACATACAATATACCATAGTCTCGATTTCACAAACAACATGTTCCGGTTCTCGTGAAGGATTTAGCGCGAGATGTTGGCACGGCCACATAGCTCCACGGACAGATGGTCAAACAAATTTTTGCAATTCGCGGGGTTCGAACCCGGGACCTTTATTTCACAAGCCAGTGTCGCTAATCACTGGGATATATCGGTCGTCATACGTTATATACAAATGTGTGACTCCGAATGCTTGACCACTGAGACAAGTCATGTTACTTCTTCACAATCAAAGAGAATGGCGCCAAAAACATTATCTTCTTATATATAAAATTCTCGTGTCCCGGTGTTTGTTACCAAACTCCTCCGAAACGGCTTAACCGATTTGTATGAAATTTTGTGCGCTTATCGAGTAGGGTTGAGAATCGGCCAACATTTATTTTTATACTGCTAAATGATAAGGGCGACCCACCCCTAAATATTTATTTTAAATTTTTTTGACAATTTTTTTATTTATTTTAAGTATTATGATTCAGTTTTGAGAAATACATACATCTTCAAATTGTCGCCCTTCTACGATCTACAACTATTTTTGTATCATGATTTTTATATTATTCTGTTCCATCCACAAATTCGCTATAGGCTTGCAAGATGGCAATCGAATACAATAATATTGTAGTACCTACGATATATTATTTGGTAGGTCTGAGAGTCAGTTGCACTTTTATTATATATTACTTTATAGGGCAATCCAACGTTTGCCTGTTCAGCGTGTTATCATATAAAAAAACTGCCCGTTGAACTTAAGTTAGGCGCATGTTGATTTAAGCTTTCTCTCACATTGATTAAAGGCCAAAGCTGGAACATAGACGACCATCGGCAAAAACAGTACCTGTAATGAAAATAAACAAGTACAGTTATCTTCTTTACCGTTTTGTAATTTTAACACAACAATTCATTTTATTCATTCATTTATTCATGTAAGTAAGTAACACTAGATACACTATTGATCTTACACTAATAATTAATTAATTATTATAAATTTTAACAATAAAATGTTTGCAAATTTAATACGAACAGCTGAAAAATATAAAATAAAAATAAAACATAATATAGCATACAATTATAGCTGTGAAGACGTTATATGAATGTTATCACAAGAAATAAGCGTAAGACGAAAGTAATTATAGTTTTACATAAGTAGTGGTTCTAATAATTAATTAAAACATTTTATATTATTTAAGTTGTCACCAGCATTAAACAAGCCCGGGCCTGTGTTTTAATACTTTATATTATAAACGAGTCTGGTCCATGCGTCATGCTCGTGAAGAGGTGCTACTCGTGGTGGCTGGATGATCTTGTTACCGGGAGGTTTGTTTGATGTGTTTTTTATTATTATTATTTTAAAGTTAACGTTATTATATATTTTATTTTATGAAATGCTCACATAATGCCTCTATTTATTTACGGTATGTGTGGATTGATGCATCTACTTATACTCAATAACTCTTGTGTTTTAAATAAGTATTAATTTACTTTTTTGATTTACTCGTGTAAGCATTTCAGTTTTTGTCATTTGAGTATTTTTGTTGCGTCACTTTGCATATATTGTAATTGAAATGATTTGTAAAACAATTCAAATGTAAATCTTGACTTAAAAGAGTGGCAATGAGTTTCTTGCTACTTCTTCTCATTAGCTCAACCCTTTACGAAGTAGCGGTAAATTCAATAAGAAACAATAATTTTATTTTTTTTTGACATTCATAAGTGTCATTTCCGTGACCTACATGAATAAAGTGTTTTTGAATTTTAATTTGAATTTGAGCATGTCTTATTAGTATTGTATATATTTTATTTTATCTGACAGCTCTCCGGCCATGAATTTCCATCTGATTTATATTTCTATGAGCCACACCATAATATACGTTCACTGGCCACACCACATTATTCACACACACCGAACTAATACGATTGACGTCATCCATGTACAAGTAAACAAAAGTGCCACGCTGGTCGACTGATAGACCGTTGGCCATTGATGCCGATAATAATAATTATTATAGTTCATTATATTATTGAACGACTCAGAGCAAAGTATTGCGACGCTTCACCAATTATTGGACTAAATATAAATTGTAATATGTTACGTTCAAATATTTGGATACAATGTAGCTACATTTACGTCAATTGAGTGTATATTAGGCGCAGATCTGGCTAAAACATGGAGTTTTCTTTCATATGTGCCCTGCTATGGTACCCCAGTATCAGCTTATACCATGTAATTGTCGAGGGTCTAGTTATCAGAACGGCTACAGACATAAATCTTATTTAGCCTCTCAAGTTTCATCTTTATCAATTCAGATTATGTCAAACCATTTTTGGTTTGGCGCATTTGCAATGAGCCTTTTATTATTTTTTTATTACTATTAGAGCAAAGATTGATCGCACCTGTTAAGTCAAGCCAATAATATATTATAATTTTAGCCATGCGAAGCATAAACTTGATAGGGCACAAAATTCGAAAACACTATGGAGAGCCATCAAATCTATATGTTATATTAGTAAGGATAAAACTGAAAAAATCTACGCTCTTTACAGTCCGCAGTAGTAGGCTAGTAGATTACATTACCGATCGTCAGCAACTATTAAAATTGGGTGAACATGTTAGTCAACCCTCAAGTTTATCTTATGGAGTTCCACAAGGTAGTGTTTTAGGAAGTACCGTATTCCTAATTTATGTGAACAATCTCTGTAATTATTGTATTCAAAATTGTTAAATATATACATATGCCGATGATACCGATACTGTGAGTCACAATTCAGCCTCCAAGGCCTCCGCCCGGCTTCGCTGTTAAAGCTTTTAGGGCTACCAGCATAGAAGAGGTTTTATAGTTGGTAGGGGGTGTCCGAGCCCGACAAATGTATTATACTCCTCTCAAAAAAAAGGTATGAGAGGCTAGTGTATGGGACGCGAGGGTGGGGGTGGGTGTCTGTCAAATTCAATCTGAGTCCGTCGCTCAATGTAAATGACATTCACGTAAGAGGTAACGAGGATCAATGCTTGGATAATATAAAATTACTTTTCATTACTAAAATGTGTTTGAGTCTTCAGCACGAAACGGTCTTTTCATTCTTTAACTAACCTTAGTCGATTAAAAAAAATAAGTTCAACAATCATTTATCTTTCTGAAGATGTGCTTTTTATATCATTAACATGGACATTATAATTGTTATATACGATTTATTGCGACAAATCTTCGCGCTTCGCTCTGAAGGACAGCAAAATACTAAATGGGTAACTGTTCTGTTTCAATTAAATTACAAGGACTATGTTGTTAGTAGATCACACAGGGTTTCGTTACTAAAAAGTAGGACTTAGCTCTAATCAAGTCGGCCACCCCAGTTTTAGAGAGACAAACAGACAGATGGAAATTGAAACGAGCCTCCCATAACATGTGATGATTTGCAGACCTTTGAACTGAAAGTATACTCAGAAGTTGTCTATGTCGTGCGACACTACAGGAACAGCGGTTGATTCCACTAGCTAGTTGTGTGCCAGCCAAAAGGATTCTTGCGGAACGGGCAGTTGCGGAATCCGAGTCATCAACTGCCAGAAATATCATATTTTGACGAGATATCTTGTAAATACCATTGGTGGAATTATTCTGATGCAGAGATATGTCAAAGTAAGGTCACGGAAAATGATCAGATTTGTTGTCAGTTGTCACACATGATCCACCTCGGAAGTATCTGCTTGCTCACTCACTGGAGACACATCACATCTGTTCATATCTACCACAGCTGCTACTTCATTGGCAGGGCAAGATTGCCTACTTTTGTGTGTTGTAATAGGCCTACGTTTTAAATTCTTGATAATGTTATGTATCTACATAGACACGTAAGAGAATTTGCTAGAAACTTTCATAATCATAATGTTATCACTAGGAACAAACATAAGCTTGTTATGCCTACTTCTCGGTCCCTGTTAGTAAGTCGGTTCTGAGCGATTGTACTCGTATATTCTTTTACAGTACGATTACTTTAACATTCATATTTTTTTCAATACTACATATTAGGCATGGAGCGACTGCCCTTAGGCTTTTTAAATAATAAAATTTATTGTAATTTGATTTTATATTAAAAAGAAAAACCCCCCTCAGTTTCTTCCACCCGTTCTTATCACGTCTGAGGCGTAAATTATCGAATGAGTGTTAGTTTTCGATGTTCAATATTAAATTAAAAATTCTATACAGATAAAGCACGGTGCGTTTTAAAATTTTCTCAATATGTTTAACAATATTGATGTTCTTACCCCCTTGTTGTACACGGATGTAAAACAAGATCATATTGTAACCCTTCAAGATAAATACATGACAGATACGATCAAATCACTTTGATATGATAACTTCCCACACACATCTCTGATTATATTATAATACTCACAATTCTTACGTTACACCTATTCATTATATTATTGGGAGGCGGGATTCCCGAGACAGAGCACGGATATCAAATATTACTCACTGTATGGATATTAAATATTCGATCTTTATATTTAATATATGTCGTATATCATACATGTAATAATTTATCATTTTAGATCATTTATTCGTCTAGATAGAAACAGCTGTGAAAACGTCGAAAAATATTGAAAACTTTTAGTAATGCACGCACACTTACACAAAGTAACACACAATTCGCAATTGCTATATTTCACCGACACCATACAGACACCACAGTCATGACGCGTCCGAGCTGGTTACGCAACCAAATTGGTTGACACCATGCGAGTAACTCTGTATAGAGTGGCGACTGGTTGTACCACCGTGGTATCCCGGTCAAATATAACCCAAACACGTAGCTTGTCACGCACACTAACATAATAAGCCTGGCCTGTTTTCATCGGTTTTTTAGCAGCAAGACGCTCTAGACGTATAAATTATCTAAGAATTTAAATATAGTTATTTTAAAATAGCTAATATCAGACATTAGTGGCTTTATATCCACACAAACGCTACCTACTAACCTAACCTACATCAAAATTATTTTCAAATAAGATCTACCTCATCATTATTACTCGTCTCTTTCTGTTTTGCATTCTTTTAATTAAATAAGTAAGTGCTAGAGTACTTCAGAAAGTGCTTAAATACGTTAATTAAACAAATAAAACTTTAAGAACAGTCCGTCACAATTTTGTCTTTCCATTCAGTTTTCAAAATTTCGTTACTTTCGAATAGTTAATTTTTGAAGGAGGAAATTGTTGAGGGCCGGCCTATTTTATTCATAATAATCATTACTTACTTCCTCTTTGTACAGCGCGTGTTATCATATACATCTAACAAAGTACAATATCTAAGCAAATATGAAACATTTTAGATTTTTCTTTATCAGTAGAAGATTACTGCAGTATTTATGATGCTAGGTAGTTCATTGTAAGATAAAAAATATATATATTTATATAAACAATCCAGGATTTAAGACTAGGACAGTCATCCACAAACACGTAATGTTCCGGATATGCCGATCGAAAGAGAAAGACTAAGTGTGCTGAGGAAGAGAAGAGAGACCATTCGCTGGCTTTCGTTCGTTGCATGTGAGCAAGTCTTCTAAAAGTATGCACTCATTTATGGCTTTCTAAAATGTGCCCAACCGAGATTTAATTATATAACATTGTGTTAACTTACTTCATCCAAAAGAAACAATATAGATGCCACCGCCCGCACGTGCCGGTTGAACCGCAGCTCCAAATACTGAAACAACAAAACATACAATAATGAAACATTAATCTTAGACTAGTCAAATAGTTCAAAAACGTGCTAATTATTGATAAAGCTCCTAAAATATGTGAGATGGCTTAGACGATTCGGAATGACGTCTACAAAAATAAATCGAAAGTGAGTATTAGCACATAGCTTATTTTAAACTCATGGTTATTACTACATTATAGTGAAGGTACACATGCTTAGGCTTATAACTATAATTATAACTTCCTCGGACGGACGGTTGAACGGGCAGATGAACAACAGAGTCTAAGTAATATAGCTCATGTAGCTCGGTGTTGGTGGTTGAGTACAAGGAATGGTGGTTGTGTATACAGTCCACTGTACATACAGGTCCGTAAAGGATTGTTCATTTATTCACTTTACTGTGGGTCGTGTAAGGCGTGCCTAGATGGAAGAGTGCTCTATCATGTTATCGATGTTCATTTTTAATTGTGGTTTCTAGTACAATGTTTCTTTCACATTCAACTTGCACATGTAAAGGGAAATGAACAAGGATGGCATATAATAATATGTCAAGAACTTTAGAACATACGACGTTTTGCGCGTGAACATCGCTAGATTTTTGCTCTTATATTAGGACCGCCCAATGTTCGGGGTATAAGTGTTACTCGGAGCTACGTACCTACATACATGCTCACGTAGTTCCTTTTATATTGAGAGGGAGTATCTTCAGGATATAAGATACTACAAGGTAACCGACTTGGCTGTTCGTTTTGTAGTCAATTGTACTAGGTACCAAAACGAGTACAACATTTTTATTCCCATATTTGTCAAGAAGCTGCAATCTGATATATTTATAGTAAACCAGTTATAAGTCAGTTTGTGATACGAGATTTTAATGTAGAATTTGTCCTTAAGTACAAACAAGTGTGAGAATGCGGAGCCGATAAAGTTTAATGGATTCTGTCTGAGTTTAAACAGTAAAATATGTATTAAAACTAAATATTTTTTGTATTATAATGCTTCAGTATGTATGTTTTAAACTGGGCTCCTTTTTAAACATAAAATTATAATATACTAGCGAATACACTATACACTTATTATATACTCGACGACGTACAATATGATGTAGACTACCTGACAGCCCGACTGATCAATTTTGATTTGTCAATGTGTGCTAGTTGAATATTCAAAATACTAAGGAGCTGTCAATGCCAAACGGGGCTGACGGCTTACGACTTGTCAGTCAAAATCGGTTACAGGAACAATAGATTCGCATTCCTTTTCTGTCTTGCTGTAGCTCCGTTCGAGATGTATTTTTTTTCTCGTACACTTTTTTTTTATCTGTTTGTGTGCGTGTCTGAATGTAAGCATACTTTTACCAAAAATCACGAGAGCAAACGTCTGTCAGGTCCAATATGATATATAGTATGGGACTCAAGTCTCCTTCATTCAGACTTTAACGGTAGGGTTGGCCGATTTCTGCCATAAATTTAGAACGTTCCTGGTCGCAATTTCCTCGGAGCGATCTCGTATTATCAAGTACATTCCAGGATTACATGAGTGGCCGTTTTATTCGTTTTTCTCCAACCAAACTACTTCTGCGCCAGGTAACACCATATCGGAGTAAATCCAGACAGTGTTTATGTTCTTACTTTTAAATACAGCGGTGGTGGTGACGGCTACCTTGCTAGTAGGTACGTGTACGTTTAACTTATGGGACAAGATACCAGCGCCACTTCAACACTTTATTTTCGTTGTCAAGTTTATCTTAACGTCGTATGTGGTGTGGTGGTCAGGTTAAGAGCCTCACAGATTGAGGATTGATCTCTGTACCACTGAGCTGCGTAGGGCTGTGTTGATCATTTCATAAAGGTATTCATTTCAAGGGTCTTCGCTTTCCGTCACTTTTTGCTGATTGCGGATTTTTAGTGTTATACAACATCAAACATCGAGCCATTGGATTTCAGAATGATTCAAACCCCCATTATTGCTAAAAGACTGGCAGCATTCGACATTTGCTTGACATTGTGTCCTCATCTAAAAATACTAAAATATTCAATTTGAAAAAAAAATATTCGAATGAAAAACAAGACATCAGCTATAGAGTCTTTATACATGTTACAGTAGGAACAGAATTATGTAAGCGCTTGTTAATGCAAATGACAGCGAGCCGTGTCTGGGGTCAACTATTAAACTTACGTAAGTATATTGTCACTATTAATATTGACTTTTAAACACATTAAGAAGTAAATATTAATATTAATATTGACATACGACGTCGACCTTGCGATTACTTCGTGTGCTCGTACGCAGTGAACGGAAGTAATCTAATAAAACTAGAAATATAAGGCGTTTTGTGAAATATGCGCGTAATCCTATATTTATAGTAATACAAAATAGTTCATTATACATACTGACAACCATCTTACAATATACCACAGTATAGACAAACAAAGTGTACGAGACAGAAGAACATCTCCAAAGGAGATACAGCAAGATAGAAAAGAGAAGCGAATCTTTTGTCTCTGTTAGACACGCTTGGCAAGAGCTCCATACTATTTTGAATCAAAAGTGGTCATCGGGTTGCCAGGTCGTCTATTATTTCTAAGTCTATGGTAGTTACTATATCTGCTTCTGGCTCGATACGCTCTTGACAGAGCGGTCTTGGCTGTCATGGCCTCACAATGTATCGCCATCTCTTAGATGTCATTCGAATACAGTCATGTATGAGATCACCCACAACAGATTTGATTTGGTATCGCATAGATGACCTTCTGCGTTATCTAAACTCTTCCGCGTCACCCTGGACGACAAGACGTTCTGTGGACTAGCTGCCTCGGGGCTGTTTAATACTTGTCAACTTGTGAAGACTCAACTCGGCAGCCAAGCGGACCCAAGCGGGGGTGGGGTGCGCCAGTGGAAGAAGGGGAGCGGCGTCCCCCCGCGACCTTCGCCCCGCGCCCCACACACTTACAGTTGGCAGTTGGTACTCATATTTACACGTGTCACGTGCACACAATCGGACGCGTTTAGTTTTCTTATGTTTACAACTCGATTTTGCTACTCAGTGAAAATTTTTATGAAATGACTTTCTTGAAATATGCTTGCCACTTGTACTGTAAATGGCAGCGCGTCAACATGTCATAACAAAATTTGTGACTGTTTAATAATTTTAATTTTTGACTTCCAGATCTGGACGTTTTAAGGTCCTAGGAAGCTTCCCTGACTATTTCTGCGATGGTGTTCTTACGTCTGTAAATATGTTTGTGTGTGTGTGTAAATAACAGTGTAAATAATAATAATAGTGGTACTACAGTAGACACTACTACAGATGGAAAATGGCAAATTCTCAGTGATGCAGATTTCACAAATATTTTAAAAATAATATCATTTCTCTCAAATCAGGCAACATCCGCCTAAGCAGAGCGTATATTTATTGTTTAAGCCTTGAAGTAGCAAATATTCTTTTAAGAAATAAAATATGTACTTACCTATTTTTGGAACCATTTTTTTTAAATATTTTTCTTCACCTTTTCGTTCGTTATCTACTATTTTTTGTGAGTAACAATTTTTTAACTACTATTTTTGACCGCCAAAGAGTTGGCAACCCTAAATTGGCGCAATTCGAATGTGCTTGACCAAACTTAAATTTTGAATACAATTCGGACGGTATATTTTAAGAAATCTCAAAACAACTTTCTTCTTCTTCGTTACACTATTGGCAGAACGATCATAGTCATCACGAAGTGACATCTTTTGGGGCAGATGTGACGAGCATTCGCTCCTTTTCCCTGCTGGCCGACAGTCTGGTACACTCGTTCAATGGACCGCCCACGGCAGACTTTATTTGGTCGGTCCAGCGCATGGGCGACCTTCCTCGACCTCTGGTGTCCTTCACCTTGCCCTGCACGACAAGGCGCTCAATAGACTCACTCTCGCGCCGGGAGACGAAGAACTTAATAATGCGCTACTAACACCGAAAGGCATTGTTTTATGCCAAGTTCTTGGAGAGTGGAGACGTTGGTGTGAAACTCAGTCAGGGAGTTTCAACTCCCAGCATTTTCCTCCAGCACCACATTGGCAGATCATCAATTTTCTTTTTCTCGACTTGTCGCAAAGTCAAGGTCTCTGCAACATACAAAAATATGCTAAAAACAAGTGTTTGGACGGGCCGGATTTTCGTAGCTTTTGTAATGTTTCTGTTCTTCCATATTTTTTTTCAATTTATCCATCGCATTTCTTGCTATCGCTATACGGCGCTTTACTTCATCTACGCATCCTCCATTGTTTGAGATTAGAGCACCAAGATATACATAAGTTGCGTTGTAAACAGTGCTAAGTGAAGCTCCGCGTTTCTTTCAAATTTAAAATAGTTTTAATCCAATATCAGAACCAAAAAACTCAATATATATGATCATAACAATTCAATTAACTGTGTGCTAGAAGTTATTTTAACAAATAGTAAATATTTTGGTTAGTTTTATGAAAACAATTTTGTGAGTGCGGTTCGCAGTAAATTGTCCATGGTTCGGTGCAACAGTTATTCCGTTTACTACAATAAATATATTTAAAAGTGGAGTGAAGATTAATATCCGACGCTGTGGACGTGAATATGTTCAAATATTAAGTACCTAAAATAAGAGATCAAATATGTAGTATTTTTAACTAAACACGAGTACCTACTGTTGGTAGCAATAATTCATGTGTCCTTCATTTGACCCAGCTAGATGATACATTTTATGCAATATCGAACGCCGTTTTCAAATTTATATGTCACGATCCACGTGGCGTTGTACACAACTGGAGCGTTTATCAGAGCCGCTTGTGGAACCGAAATCGATTCCCATCCGCAACTGTATTTATAATATTTTGATTTTTATTTGTGTTATTGTTACAATTAATTCTTCTTCTGACTTCAAAAGTATAGGCAAGCAATATAACTACGCGAAGCGGTCTATGCGCGCGCACTCATCAAACAAGTTAAAGGCCGGCAACGCTCCTGTGATTCCTCTGGTGTTACAAGAGATTGTGGGCGGCGGTGATCACTTAACAACAGGTGACCCGTACGCTCGTTTATCCTCCTATTCCATAAAAAAAAAGTTAACTGTACACGTACATACTTAATTATAATTTATGTCCAATACTCCTTTAGGTGACGTGACGATATTAATTCTGTATTCTACTAATTTACATTGCTGTTCATATATGCAGTGAATAACTACTATAATTATTTTAGAGTGTACTAAGTGCGTTTACTACAGGTAAAAATGAAAATCTCTTTTAACATGTTTTAAATGTAAATCTAGTGTGGAGTCACAAGACACTCTTCTCTGTGACTTATGTAACAATAGATATGACTTTGATTGTGCAGGATCCTCTGAAAAACTACATCGGTTAATATCTAATGATAAAAAAAGGCCCTGGATGTGTAAACACTGTATGAATAAACCACTCGTCAATAATCTAGCAGCTACCTCCGATTCTGACAATCTGAATATAACCCTAAGAAAAAAGCAACCACTGGATAATGAAAATAGAATCCGAACCAAAAATGAAGTCACCTTATCGGAAATTAGCGATTCTCGGGATATTGAAATCCTTTTATCTGAAAAAAAAAACACAAACTATCGATGTAGTCTAGATGACTCACAAGTCCTAACAGATGACGATACACTTGATGACTATCAGATCTCGAGTTTATCATTAAATATGCTAGAGACAAACCAAAGAATTCAACAACTACAAGATAAACTACAAAGTACACAGGTTGAATTAGAAAACTCGATTTTAGAAAACAACGACTTGCAAAAGAATAAACCATGGAAGTTTACTTCCTCAAAAGCTTAAGTCAGCCTTATCTGTTAAAAAACAATACAGTGAGTAGTCCATCGTTAAATAATAAGCGCGCATCAAAAAATTATCATAGACATTATGTTACATTTACCCCACCCAGCCACGCTCGTCAGAATAAACAGCTGAGTATACTAGATAATCAGGTCACCCGACAGCCCCATTATCAAAACTGTGTTGTTCCATTAGTGAACTAGAATACAAAAAGAAACCACAAATCCTAGAATCCACATTCCAAAAATTGTCATACATGGAACGCAGAAATGCTCTGGACTTTCTTCAGCATTATTGTACTCAAGGAGCACAACAAAGTGCACAAGTTATCAAGTGACATCTCTTATAAAACCTTACGCATCTGCGGAAGAAATAGTCAAAGATTGCGAAAAATCAAATTTAGCAACAACTGACAAACTTGTTGTATGCCTTGGTGAAAATGACAATAATCCGACAATAATCTTAAAACAGCTGCTACTTTTGTTAGACAGACTGAAATGAAATGAAATGAAATGAAATGAAATAATTTATTTGTATGAATCGTGGTAACATAGTCGTTAACAATTAATTGGTGTACAGCACAATTCGCCAATATATCGGCATACAAATATTTGATTGTTAATATTGGAATATCATATTTAATTTATACTTATACGTTCTTAATACACATTACATAGCTTTAATTCAATGAGATAATATAAAATAAACATTAGTTTGTAGGTACCTCTCAAAAATTACATTTGAATACTATTATTTTTGGCTAAAGAATTCTTTTAAACTATAAAAGCATTTATCTATTAGCCATAATTTTAATTTTTTATGCATTAATGTTTTAGGCATCTCTCTAATATTCTTTGGAAGGTGGTTAAATACCCTAATACACATAACATTTGCGTTATTTTGATGAAGCGCTGTTCTACAGTAGTCAGAAGGCGAGTTGGATCTCTTAATCCTAATATGGAATAGTCCTTTGCTGGTTTAAAAAGTTCACCATGTTTTTTAATGAACATACAAATTTCTAATATATATAGACCAGTAAGCGTTAACAGACGGTGCTTTTTGAATAATGGTCTACACGATTCTAGAGGACTGACATTGCATAAAGCTCTTATACATTTTTTTTGTGCCAGAAAAACATTTGAAATATTAGTGGAGTTTCCCCATAGTATTAACCCGTACCGTAAAACTGACGCAATATAACCGTGGCATGCAGTAAGTGCAGCATTAAAGGATACAGTTTGTCTGAGCCTTCTTAAAGCGAAAACGAACTTATTTATTTTGCCTGCCACTGTATCACATTGAGCTTTCCAGTTACAATTGCAATCTGAAAATTTTATTGTGTTTGTTTCTTTAATCGTTAGGTCACTGTGTGTTATATTTAGAGATTTATGTATTGTTTTATAATTAGAAAATTGTATATATTTAGTTTTTGTCATATTAGCGAATAAATTATTCTCATTAAACCATGTCAATATAGTTTCTAAATTTTTATTAATAGTCATATTATAATTATTTATCGCTTTATGCTCGTCAGGAATAATTATGGATATGTCATCTGCAAATAATACACAGTTATAGTCAACCACATCGGGTAAATCATTCAAATAAATTAAAAACAGTAAGGGTCCCATAAGACTTCCTTGAGGAACTCCAAATTTACTAATTAAATAGGGTGACTTGTATGTAGTCATCTCCAGTTTCTCATTTATGTTATTTATTTCTACAATTTGTTGTCTATCGGCTAAATAACTTTCAATCCATTTTAGAGCAGGGCCTCTTATACCATATTTTTCACATTTATATATTAAGATATGATGATCAACAAAATCGAATGCTTTTGACATATCAAAAAAGGTTGATATTACAGGTACTTTCTTGTTAATACATGTAGTTATTTCTTCTATTAAGTAATAAGCAGCCAAAGTAGTTGATTTGTTAGCTTGAAATCCAGTTTGTTCTTTTTTTATAATATTATGTTTATTTAGAAAATGCATTATTCTTACATACATTGCTTTTTCCATTATCTTTGAGAAAATAGATATAAGAGTAATTGGCCGATAATTATTGATATCGGTTTTACCCTTTTTGAGTAAAGGCTTAATAACAGATAACTTTAAGCTTTCTGGAAAGACACCCTGTGAAAAGGATATATTAATTAAGTAAGTCAAAATATGAGAGATATTGTGCTTGCAGTGTTTGAGTATATGTGTAGATATGGAATCATAACCTGTTGCCTTTGTATTTTTAAGAGAATTTATTATCTTTATTACTTCGTTTTCGGAACATGGAGAGAGAAATATACTATTATTGATTGCATTTATTTTGTATTTATATTGATTATTCCAATTATGATTACAATTTTTAGTCAAATCAATAAAGGAATTATAAAATGTTTTTGCAATGTCTGATGGATTTGTTATATCAACGTCGTTATAATGAATTAGGTCAATACAATTTTTAGCTATCATATTATTATGACTACCTTTTTTCTTTATTATATCCCATGTAGCTTTAGTTTTATTTTTTGAGTTTTGTATATATTGATTATTTAGGTGTCTCTTAGAGCAGTCAATACAAGACCGTAATATTTTGCTATATTTTTTTAACTTTATCTTACTCTCATGAGACTTTGATTTGTAGTGATTAAATCTCAACTGTCTTTTCTTAATACAAGCTACCTTAATACCTTTTGATATCCATTTATTATTGCCAACATAATTGGACATTTTCTTATTATATATGGGAAAGCAAAGATCGTATAACAGGCAGAAAAAATCATGAAAATTTTTGAAGGCTGTATTGGCATTTGACTCATTTAATACATCGATCCAATTTAGAGATTGTAAGTACATATTAAATTTATGTATATTCTCTTGACAATAATCCCTAATTTTTATAGACCAATTTTTCGGTTTATTTATAAATATTTTCGGTAAACTTACTAGTTGGCATGATTCATGATCCGATAGAAAAATTTTAATTACTTTGCCTTCCGCTGTAGGAATATTTGTCGCTATTATATCTAGGCATGCTTGTTGTCGAGTTGGTTCCGTTATATTTATATTAATATTGAAATTACTTAATAGATTTTGAAATAATTTTGATATCTGATTTTCTTTTAATATATCAATGTTAAAGTCTCCGGCTAATATAATCTTTTTATTATTATTGATGGTTAATTTATGGAGTAGTTCTAATTTTTCAAAAAATAAAGTAATATTTGAGTTTGGTGTCCTGTATATACAAACAATGTAGCAATTTATCGCTCTTACGTCAACAGCACAACATTCAAATATTTTTTCGGTTGAGTATTCAGTACACTGATCGAGAAACTTATAATCTAGAGATTTCTCCAATAAAATACAACGACCTCCTCGTCTTTCATTCAATCTACAAAACGTTGAAACGACATCATAATTTTGCAGTATGAGATTAGATTCTTCTCCCCTTTTTATAAAAGTTTCAGTAAGACAAATGATACTTATATCTACTTCTATTTCAGACAACGCTAGCTCAATCCATTCTAGCTTATTTAAAACACCAGCAATGTTTTGGTGCAAGAGATACATTTCCTTACATGGTTTATGGTCGAAAAAAATTAGCTTGTGTATTATTTTCTAGATTAATTGTTTGAGTCGCTTTATTACAATAGTTTTTAACTGACAATATCGTTTTATCATCTTGTGTAGACATTTCTTTTTGGTTTCTAACGCTTCTATTTTTGTATTTTAGTTTATTTAACCAATCCTTGCATACCAAAAATTCCTGTTTATAATGCTGACTTTCTAATTCGTTGTTGATGTTGTTGCAAACTTTATTAATATAATTATTTTTAGCATTATAGTATCCAGTATAATTTACATTTGAATTCAAATATTTACAATTTGGATATTGTTGACATATTTGTTTTAAATAGTTATTAATAAGAATTTCGTTAAGATGAGGATTTTTCACAATATTCAATATTATAATATCAGTACCTTTTAGGTAGCGTAGGAGGGCAGCAGTCTCAGACATAAATACGAACGGATTTCTATCGTGTTCGCCTAAACTAAGAATGAATTGGTCCGTTTGGCAAGTTTTTATTTTGAAACACGATTCGATTATATTTTCTGTACTGGCTGAAGGTTTTGTTTCTGCTGAGATTTCATATTTTGAAGTCAAATTAAACGTGGAGAGTCGAGAAGCCATACCCACACATTGTTTACCTCCAAAGATAAATAAACGTTTTTTCTTTTTGGGTTTATTTTCCTCATGCATGCATGGATGTCGACACACTTTTTTTAGGCTTGAGATGATTATCATAGGGATTTACAATATCAAAATCAATCCTACGTTTAGCTTTTAAAGTTCTAACTGATGAGAACTTTTTGAATTTCTTATTAGTGCTATTTTGGTCGGTGTATATATTCAAAGTAGTTATTTTTCTTTCCAGTTCACTAATTGTCTTCTTTAAGAAATTGTTTTCTAAAATTAATTCTTCTATTTCTCTATTTGCCTTGTCTAATAAACATTGCAACGTAAGAATTTTTTTGTTTGAAATCATCTAATTCGCAATATATTGTAGACAGGTCCGGTAAGCTTTTAATGTCTTCACTAGTGCTAGGTGATGTTTCTAAGTAAAGGTCATCCATACTCTGATTCTGTTTCCGTTTGCGTAAAGTGATGTATTCTTTTTCCATAATTACTGTTTATCCAATTTAGAACTACCTTCATGAATTCACTTTATTTATTATCACAAAACCAAAGCTAAATTTAGTTAAGTATTAAACCTCGTGAGTGTTAGTTTCGTGCTAAAGTGGTTTATGCAAAATACATATCGGTGATAATTCGTTCAAATACACGTATAAATAATCAAAATATAATACTCTCACTATTGTCACACAGCCAATCCAAAATAATGTATGTGAACGTCGAAATCGTGTGTTGTTGCATTTATTCAATATTTAGTGTTAGAATCACTCGTAATGTATTTGTGATAACGTTTATTGTTGAAGCACGGAGTACTTTTAAAAATCAAGGTAACACAGATTTATTTCATTAAAATTTTTACAAACTTTTCTTTACTCGGAGATCGGAGACACCAACACGATAGGAGTGTTTATATGTTTATTCACTGATTTTAAAGCTTTGTCCACAGTATATGTTGTTAGTCGCGTATGTATTATTTCACTGCACTTGTTTTTAATTGAGAAATTTATGTTATTTGATTTTTAATATACAATAAATACGGAGTCAATGTTTACAGTGGCTCGCTGGCGCCCTCTTTGACTGAAACATATAACTGTTATTGTTCTAAATGTCCCCAATAATAAACACTTGAATACCATCCGTTTGAACAAAAGCATTGAAATTATTTGTAGGGAATATAAAAACTGTCACTTTATAAAATCTTATGTACCATACTATGATATAAATGATATATGTAAACCCATTAACTTTGTTATCGATTGTAACGACTACGAGCGTATGTACCTTGACCCTAAACAGCTTAAAAACTTATTCTGTGTGATAAGCCAAATACCAATGGTTACATACGTCATAAAAAAGGGACAGTTCCTTATTATTTTGCTAAAAATGTTATAAAGAAAAACGTTAATGAAGAGGCAAAGCAGGCAGAGGAATGCTAAAAAGGAGGCTATACCCTTCTATTTTTCAATACAACAAAAGGATAAGTTTTTTCGAGTCTAATGACAATTTGATTTTTCGAATATTGCACCAAAACATAGCCAGCCTTTTATCCAAAAAAGAGTTATTAGATCTAACTATCCAAGAGTTAAAATCAAAAGATAAAGAGCCCTTCTTGGAAAAAGGAAGTGCAGACTTTATTAAACTTCATAGTTATGAAACGGCTGCAAACTACTGTAGGTCAAAAAATAGTAAAAAAAAACAAAGAGGTGGGTCTTGTATACTCGTCAAAATAGGATTAGCATGCCACAGACTAACATTTTTGGATAGTAAACTTAATATGTATTTTAACTCCAGTGGTCATCGGGTGGCAAGTGTGTTTAGCAGAGAAAAGGCAACACGTGGCGGCTCTCCTATACTTATAAGTAAATCACTTAAATTCAAAGACGCAAGCATATACAGACCCCCCGATGCATTATATGACTTATTTGAGAGTGTATTGGAGGAGGTTCTATCAAAATTATCAGAATCTAAGAAATATATTATGATTTGTGGTGACTTTAATATTAACTTATTAGAAAAATCCACCACAAGTATTAGATTCAAATCTTTGTTTAAATCATATAATTTATCAAATATTTTCTTAGAACTTACTAGAGTAACCAGCACCTCTAAAAGCTGTATTGATAATATTTTTACTAATTATAAACCTATTTCTCAATCAATAATTAGTAAACTGAGCTCAGACCACTTTGGTCAATTAGCCTCTTTTAATATTGAAGGAAACAAATGTACTTCAACTAAAAAGTTTATGTTTGTTCCGGTAAACAATAGGCGAATGGAGAAATATAGAGGCAATGTTTCAGAAAAACTCTCAAACTTGTATTTGAATTATAAAAGTACTCCAAATGAGATGTATGGTAAGTTATTTAAAATAATTAAAACAGAGTTTGCTTCTATATTTACTTCAAAGACAGTCAACTCGGGTGGTCTCTTGTCATTTAACAACTGGGCAACAGCTGGTATTCACAGGTCAGACAACGGTTATATGAACTATATAGTGAGAGATCATCATGTAATCATGATGTATCTTTCCTTGTATATGTGAAAAAATATTCAAAATTATTTAAGAAAGTATGTACTATTGCTAAGTCAATGCATATTAGAGAAATAATCAAAAATGCTTCAAATAAAATAAAAATGACTGGGAAAGTTATTAACTGGGAATCTGGAAGTGCGAAAGACTGCGACTCTGAATATAATCTAATAATAAACAATACAAAAATCCACTCTGAGCAGGAAGTAGCTTCTGCTTTTGAGAATTTTTTTTCTGACATTCCAGTTTCCATCTCAAGCACCCTTGTCTCCTCCACCAGTGATGCCGAGTCACTTCTTTTGGAAAATGTTAAGGAGTGTAAACAAAATTTCAAATTCAGTGTTGTTAGCCCAGCAGAAATAATTAAAACTTTCAGATCCTTAGAAATGAAAAAAACTGCTGATATATGGGGCATATCTGTAAAAATAATAAGTTCTGTTATTGACGTCATAGCACCATATCTAGCACTAGTTTTTAATAGCTGTATTGAACATGGCGTGTTTCCTGACCTTCTGAAGTATAGTAAAATTACACCAATATTTAAATCGGGACTCACTTCTGACCCGAATAACTATCGCCCTGTTTCGGTGTTGCCGACCCTTAGTAAAATTTTTGATAAAAATATTTTAAGCCAAATGCTTACTCACTTTAACACTTATAAGTTACTTCATATAAAACAATTTGGCTTTACTAGGGGACGCTCGACTACGGATGCAGGTGTTGAACTCATCAGGAATATTTTTGAGGCCTGGGAGGAATCACAGAATGCACTTGGTATCTTCTGTGATTTATCCAAGGCTTTTGATTGTGTTCAACATTCAACGCTGGTCAGGAAGCTATGCCACTATGGTATAAGAGGATCTGCACTCGATCTTCTGATCTAATAATAGGATTCAGAGGGTCGAGGTGAATGGCAGGAGATCTCCTGGGACTCCTCTCGGTATGGGGGTACTACAAGGGTCTATTCTTGGATTCTTCGTCTTCCTAATTTATATAAATGATCAACCTAACCTTATAGAAAAAAAACACAAGGTGGTACTGTTTGCGGATGACACTTCACTTATATTCAAAGTGAAACGAAGTCATGTTTTGTATGACGAAGTAAACAATGCTCTATCTGACATCGTGTACTGGCTTAGCGCCAATAAATTATTGTTAAATAATCATAAAACCAAATATATTAAATTCACCGCGCCAAATGTCAAAAATGTAGATGCGACTATTTTATTAAATGGAGAGGTGGTAATACCAGTGGAATCTGCTATATTTCTTGGCATTACTCTTGATTCCAAATTGCAGTGGGGCCCCCATATTGAAGGATTGGCGAATAGGCTTAGTTCGGCAGCATATTCGGTTAAGAAAATTAGACGGTTAACTGACATAGATACGGCGAGATTAGTATACTTAGTTATTTTCATAGTATTATGTCCTATGGTATATTGTTATGGGGCAGTGCGGCCGATATTAATACTATATTTGTGCTGCAGAAGAGGGCTATTAATGTTTTGTATCTTCATAAGCACATTGAGGAATTTTCTAGAAACTGCGACATTCATAATGTTAACACGAGGAACAAACATAAACTTGTTATGCCTACTACTCGGTTGGGTCGAGTTAGTAAGTCTTTTGTTGGGCGATATATATGCTTCTACAATATGATCCCAGAAAATGTACAAAACAAATGTGTTACGAAATTTAAAAGAATTGTTAAAAACGTTTGTGTGGGAAAGGTTATTATAGCACAAACGATTTTCTTAATGACACCACGGACTGGGAATAAAGCGAACACCCTCAGGCTCTTTAATTATAAATGTTTATTGTACGATATTACATTGTAATCCATATTTTATATTTAAAAAAAGCCCGCTGAGTTTCTTGCGCCCATTCTTCTCAGGTCTGAGGCAGTCTCTTTTGAATGGGTGGTAGATTTTGACGTTCAATAAGTGATTTTAAATCCTATTTTGAATAAAAATATTTAAATTTGAATAGACTGTGTCACCTTAAGAAAAATATGTGTGAATGAACTAGCTTGTCCTGAACTTCTCGAGCTTTTGTCATTCAATGCTCCTGCCAGGTCTTTACGCAAGCACACAACTTTCAACCTACCGACTCCTAGAACCAATATTGGGTTTCGCGCGCCTCTTTACAGAATGTGTTCATCATTGGATTCTCACATTAATGTCGACCTGTTTTCGCACTCCTCTACTGCTGCATTTAAGACTAAGTTAAAATAACAATTACTATCCTTACCTTAAACCTTGTATCTTTATTCATTATTATATCCCTATCTGTGTCTTGATTTATATAATACTGTGTATCCGCCTAAATATTCTATTGTTTACTTACTTTATCGTTCTGTTGTCATGTCTGTTAAATTGTATTCTTTTGTGTTCTCAGTGAAACTATTCTAGGATATATCCAATATTGTAATTTGTGTATTTATTTAACTAAATTTTGTACTATAATTATGTATCTGTTTGTTTCCTCAATAAATAAATAAATAATCATGCGATGAAACAAGCCTTTGAATGCTGTGGTATAGAATAGTATAAATCCCTTCAAATAAACTCCTAATTATATGTGTGTATAGAACTCCCAAGTCAAACCCAACCGACATCCTGATTAAGCTTGATTGTCTACTACACGATATATCCACAAAATACAAAGTTAAAAGAAGTATTATCATCACTGGAGATTTACCCATCATTTACGGGATTTAGCGGAAAGTCATAATCTAACAATTCACATCCAAGAACCTACGAGGAAAGAATCTTGTATTGACCACATACTGAATTTCATCGTGTGAAGTATTGCCCCTCTACCTGTCTGACCACAATACAGCACAAATGTTAAAATTTCCCAAAAAAAATAACACAAAATATAAATTTTAATACATTTATAAAAGAGATTATAGTACCGAAAATCTCTCGAGATTTATAAGCTATTTAGGTTCCTTATCATGGTCTAAAGTCTACAAAGCAACTGATGTTAATTTTGGGTTTACCGAATTTCACGAGTTGTTCTGCCTCATATATAAAATATGCTTTCCCAAAATTAAAATTAAAATTTCCGGTGATAAATCTTCAAATCAAAACTGGATTAGTAAAGGTCTTAAGCAAAGCTGTAAAACAAAAAGAAGGCTGCGTTATATTTACTACAAACTGAAAACCAAGAGAGACAAAAATAAATACCTAACATATTCAAAAATTAAAAAAAACTGTATATATAATTCAAAAAGAAATGTGAACATAAACAAATATATAATGAATAGTAAAAATAAGTGTAAAGCTTCATGGGTTGTAATTGACAATGAAATAAGTACTGCGAACAAATATAAGATTATAGAGAACATTAATATTAAAAATAATTCCGTAACCAACCCCTACAGAATAGCAAATGAATTTAATGATTACTTTATCGAATTGACTGATGACGTTTTGACTACAAATGGACATCTACAAGCACCTACCAATCAAAGCTTTCTGCGAACAATTTTCTTCAGACCTATGTTAGAAAAAATGTGTGAGAGCTATTTACAACGGGCCACCTGATGAGTGTTGCAGACCTCTGTTTGGAAAACTTGGACTATTACCACTTGCTTGTCTTTAAATCTATGAACTGTGTATATTTGTGAAATTCAATAGTGATTTATTCAAGAATGTTTGTGACACTAACCCTCAAAGAAACCACCGGGATCCAAATAGACTAATTTTCCTTGCAGTATGACAAAAGTTGTCTTGCTACTGTCAGAATATACAATAAACTGCCCATTAATTTAAAATGATTAAATAAAAGACTTTTTAAGAAAAAACTTAAATACTGGTTAAGTGAGCGATTTTATACGATAAATGAATTTCTGAACGCGAGTAATGTGATAACATAAAATGTGAAACTTTTTGTTAATAATTAATTAGACAATATTTATTATTATCATGTTAGTCTGTTATTATTTTATTATTATGTGAGTCTGTAATTCTGTATTATTTTATAGTATTATGATAATAAATATTTATTCTTTCTGACATGTAGACATATATCATCTAATCTTGTTATGTGTTATTTACCTTATACTATTTACTGTATTAAATTAATTTGCATGCCTAGTTAAACCTGGCGCAACATGTGAAACTGTAAGATTATACCATCGTAACATACCATGTTTACACGCAAATAAAGAATTTGATTGATTGATTGATAAGATAAGACGACCTCGCAGTTCCCAATCTGCATGAGGTCGGGCGAGTTATTGTTGGTTCGATCTACAATCATTACCTTGGTTTTACTGCGGTTAATCTTTAATCCAAACTCTAGACTCACGCGCTCCATTTTGAGAAGAAGCTCTTCCATATGAATAAAACTGGTCGCAAACAATACTTTGTTTGCGACCGAGTTTGCGAGTATCATCGGCGTGGCGCAAATTTGATATTGTCCAGTAAAGTTGATGTCCAGTCTTCGAGAATAATACACACTATGAGTTCTGTGTAAGCATTCAACAGAAGCGGTGATATTATGCATCCTTCTCGAACGCCTACGCTGGGATGAAAGTTTTTTGACAGAACATCATCCGTCCGCACCGATGCATCTTCATAAAGGCGTCTGAGAAGAAGAACTAAGTGTTTTGGTGTACCCATGTCTAGCAAAACATTCCCTAGCTTAGGTCATTTTACAGAGTCAAACGCCTTCGAGAAGTAAACGCATATGTAAGCTGGCTTGTTGAACTCTCGTGCCCTCTGTCTATAATCTGGCGAACAATTAGGATCTGCTCACGTGTACCCTTCCCTTTAACAAACCCGGCCTCTTCTAGTGCTATCTCCTTGGACAAGAACGCCTTCAGTCGTTCATTTAGAATGTGTAACATGATTTTGCTTTTGTGATATATTAGTACAATAAGGCAGTGGTTGCTACGCTTCTTGATAAAACCCTTTTTATGTAGTGGAATGAAAACCGTATGAGTCCATTCTGTTGGCCATATTCCCATTTATATATAAATGTTGCAGATGATGACTTAACAGAGCAAATGATGTGAAATATATTGAAACAAACATCATCTAGAGCCCTGATTGTCTCGATCGGGATAGCATCTCTTCCGGTAGCCTTCCCATTTTTGAGATGCTTTATGGCGGCTCTAACTTCAGATTTAAGTATGTCCGACTTTAGGTTCTCAAATCCGGGTTCAGCATTGCGAAAGTTTTGCGACTGATTGTCCAGGAATATGGACTGGCAGTAACTTTTCCAAAGCAACTACAAAAATAAACATTTCTAAATGTGTTTTTTTTTAATAGTTTCTAACGGCTTTACCGACCGACTGAAAATTGTGTGAAATTCAGTTTATTCATTCAAAAGTAATTGCGGTTTAAAATTTATAAAATAAGGTTTTATTATTTAACTTTTACAAAAGTCTGACTTTTGTACGCAAAGAGCTCAAAACACAAAACAACTAACTCTTTGAGCTCGAAGTGATCAAAATAATTCAAATTATATTTTTGAGCACGAAGAGATCGATTTTGATCTTATGAGTACAATTTGAATTTAGGTACACAGGCTGCACTAAAAGTATCGGGAATGAAATATTTCCACTGTTCCTGTCATATTAAAATCTTTTTAATTGTAAACTCCTTGGTTTTAAAAATCGAATACCATTATTATTTAAAAAAATATTCTCGGTCTTGTCAAATTTGTTTAGTCGTTGAGAAAATGAAACTGACTCGAGAAAATTCTAGAGCGATGATTTATTATGACTTTCGAAGTGGTTTAACACAAAAACAGTGTCTTGACCGGATGATTTCTGCATTTGGTGATGAAGCCCTATCCAAAACCACAATTTATCGCTGGTTTGCTGAATTTTAACGTGGTTGTGCCAAGCTCAGTGATGATCCCCGTCAAGGTCGTCCAAAAACTGCAGTCACCAAAGAAAACGTTGATGCTGTGCGTAAGCTGATTGAGGATGATCGACATGTGACATACCGCGAAATTCAGGCAACTTTAGACATTGGCATGAGTCAAATACAAATAATCTTGCATGAACAATTAGGTGTAAAAAAGTTGTTTTCCCGATGGATACCGCATTTGATCTGTGAAGAGCAAAAAGCGGCTCGCGTTACTTGGTGCGTCAGAACTCTCGAAAGATTCCACGCAGGATCCTCAAATGCTGTATACAACATCGTATCAGGTGACGAATCCTGGATATACGCATACGAACCCGAAACAAAAAACCAGTCACGATAATGAGTTAAAGGCAACAAAAATTAATCGTACACGGAGTGTTGCAAAAAAAACGTTTGTCTCCAAAACTGGCCATGTTACGACTATTCCTCTTGAGGGACAAAGAACGGTTAATGCAGAATGGTATGCTAGCATTTGTTTGCCACAGGTCTGAGCTCCGTAAAGAGAACTGCAACCGCCGCATCATCCTCCATCACGACAATGCGAGTTCTCATACCGCGCACAGAACAAAAGAGTTTTTAGAGCAAGAAAACATAGAATTATTAGACCATCCGCCGTACAGCCCCGACCTAAGCCCTAATGATTTCCATACTTTCCCTAAAATAAAGAATAAATTGCGTGGTCAGAGATTTTCATCACCTGAAGAAGCTGTGGACGCCTACAAAACGGCCATTTAGGAGACCCCAACTTCCGAATGGAATGGTTGCTTCAATGATTGGTTCCACCGTATGGAAAAATATGTCAAATTTCGCGGAGAATACTTCGAAAAGCAATAAATACATTTTTAAATAGTAATGTTGTGTCACTTCATTGATTCCCAAATTTTCAGTGCCGCCCCCGTATGGAATTAGCGGGAAGTTGCAGGGATGGACTTTAGGGAAACAAATCAAAGCTTCATTGACAAAGAAGGCTTACTATAGTATAGAGGAGTTCGTTATATATTTATAATCATATAACCTATTATTTATTAAAACTGATACATGCTCTCAGAGGACTGCATAAGAACTAAATTCAAATGAAAGTCATTTAATATTTATTCGAAACGCATTTTAGTCACATTCCAAACTAGCTCTAAGAGTACTGCATAAGAACTAAATTAAAATTACAAGTTGTAATAGGAAATATAATTTTGTTGGGCTATTCAACGCGTTAGATTATTTTTTGTTCGAATATATCAATACGGTTATTACCAAAGAACATATATGTTGTATTTGGTTGCCGCTTGCGGCTTGCTTGACATCGTATGACGTATTTTGATTAATGATTAGGTATAAGTAGTATTTGGTATACGTGGGTAGGTAACACTGAAAATGTTAAGAACTGGCCAGTTAGAAACATTGCAAATGAAAACTTTTTTGAATTTCAATTTTAGAAGTCTTTGGTAACCTAATGTAGTATATTGCATTCATTTGTCATTTGTTTTTGTGGATTGACAGCAAGTGTAAAACTCTTGTTACATGTGAAAATGAACATAACGCGAGAAAATTATCAGTTAATGATTTATTATGACTTTCGTTGTAGGCTTACTCAACAACAAAGCTATAATAGGCTGCGATTAGCATTTCTTAATGAAGCCCCATCTCGTGCCACTATTTACAATTGGTTTAACGAGTTTAAGCGTGGACGTAGCAATCTCAATGATGATCCGCGTGTGGGACGTCTTTTAATAGCGACTACTGAAGATAACATCAGTTCTGTGCGACGCATGATATAGGAAGATAAGAGAGTGGCCTATCAGCAGATACGGGCAAGCCTAAAGAAAAAAGATGATTGCCTCATTTTTTTTAGGGGTCATCATCGACAACAGGGTACGGTTCAACCCCCATATTGATGCAATTACTAAAAAAATCTTTCAGATTCTAGGCCCATTAAAGGCCCATAACGAAAATCACCATTTATAATGCTCTAGTGAGGAGCACTTTAGAATATTGTACGGTCGTTTGGAACCCGGATTACGATGTATATAACAAACGCTTAGAATCAGTTCAGAAGAGGTTTAATCTAGAGCTGTACTCTAGCGAAAAAATTCCTTATACAGGTAGACTGCAGTATTTCCACTTTAACTCACTTAAGTCCCGTAGAACATTGCTCGACAGTATGTTTCTCTTTAAATTACTACATAATGTTATTGATTCTCCTCATCTTATATCGAAACTAAACCTTGCTGTTACAAAAACTCAACCGAGAGCGTGTAAGAAATATAATCCATTTCTCTGTAATTATGCAGGATCTAATTTAGGCTATTTCTCTCCCTTGAATAGAATTACCAGGGAATATAACAGTCATCACAATGAAGTTGAGATATTTGATCACAACTTACACAATTTTAAAAATATATTAAAACGGTTCTTTCAAGGGAGGGATGTCCTCTATCTATTTTGTTTTAATTTATATTAAGATTGCATTCGTAGATATATAATATATTATAGTCCTTATTTTATTTTGTGGCTTAATTTAATTGAATAGCGTGTCATTTTCGCCTTTAATTGAGGCATCACTTACCATATGAATGTTATTGTTTTTGTATTATACTGTGTTTATATTAGTGTATACCTTGTTGGCGGAATTTAATGAATAAATAAATAAAGTTTACAGAACATGTGGCACGTCGACGTCACACATTGTTCCAGAATGGCTCGAGTGCGCCCGCTCGGGCGTAGTATTAGTTCCCGCACTTTGAGACTACGCCCGTGGTATCTAGTTGGAGCGCAACGGAGGCCAATCCTTAATCTAAGGCTGAGGCCTTTTTCAGATTTAATAATTCTAAAATAAATTCCATCGCGATGACGCGGGCGAGTCAATCAACAGCTGCAGCAGCAGCAGTGAGGATAAAACTAAAAAATCAGTGTTTCGTCCTCGGTCATTTCCTCCTCCAAAAATTGACCAATCTGAACGAAGTTTTAGAAAATGAATGGAAAGGAGTTATTCTGTGTCGGATTGTTTTCATTTTTCGCTTATTGTTGTCAGCTTGGAATACTAACACCGTGTCCGATATAAATACCGTGTTTGCGGAATTATCATGAAGCCGCTTTAAGCACTTTTTGAAGTTAAGTTTAAAGTAAAACATGACACAAATAATGAGGGTAATCGTCTTATTTGAAAATAATTTGGATCTAATGTTAAGAACCAGGAGGAAAGAAGTCCATGTATCAGAACATACTCGTAAAGGATACGTATACTTTAACAGACGAGGATTTTATTTAATTGAAATGATTTGTAAAACAATTAAAATGTAAATCTTGACGTAAAAGAGTGGCAATGAGTTTCTTGCTACTTCTTCTCATTAGATCAACCCTTTACGAAGTAGCGGTAAATTCAATAAGAAACAACATTTTTGTTTTTTTTTGACATTCATAAGTGTATTTTCCGTGACCTACGTGAATAAAGTGTTTCTGAATTTGAATTTTAAATGAAGTGTGTGAAGACGATCAAGGTATAAAGACGTTCAATTCAAAATCATTAGCTGGAGCAAACACTCTCCCGAACAAATAGCGCTTGCACACTTTAGCTTAGTGACAATCAAAGACGTCACTGCTATAACTAAGTAGGGTCACCTACCATCCATTCGGCTTCCAAAAATAAATAAATGATAATGAGAGTCATTCACAAGGTAAAATAAACGGGCAAAATTAATTGGCAATAAATAATATAATAATTATGATCCTTGTCGCCTCTGTGATCGATTCTAATTATAAAACGGCTATAATTAACATAACCTTGTCTTGCCTACAAAATATTTGTTCTGTTATCATAACAGTTGTTTTAATGACCGTGTCTATATTACGTATACATTTCCCTTCACGTAAGCTGATAAGGAAAATGTTTAGTGTTGTATAATTTATGATAAAAATTTGCACGTAATGACAAATATTTGAGTTAGGTATATCTTGTTTATATATTAAAGCACGACGCGGACGTTTCGCAGAATATCTCTGATTCTCTAAGTATCCGAATGTGTTTTCGAGTATGGGCCACGGTGAATATACAATATATAGAGTATTCTAGGTACCGGGTCTGTTATGATCGAGTACTCTGTGAATGTTTGGGAGTTCCGCAGCGACGTCGCGTCATTTTGCGTCTGAGTGTTGGTTTAAGCTGTTCAATTCCAGCACCGCCTCCTCGAAGCTAATAGGGTCTTCATCACCATCTGGATGTGTGAAGTTCATCGATAGTGCGGTTCTCGGGAAGCTCTCTTACATCTAGTTCCAAATTTTGAAACAAACCTTATTCTATAATGTTTTCTAGTGGTAAGTGGTAACATCCAAAATGAGAATAATCAAATGGCAATGGGCAGGGCATATGATAATAGGCCAAGAGATTATTGTAGTGGTAAATAGGCACCATCGAAGAAACATGTGGTTACTCCCAGCTCGGAATAGCCCTCATGATTTCTCTCGTTGTGTTGCAAGAGAAAGCAGGTTGCGGGGATCACTGTTAGAGGACCCGTACAAGCCTTAAATTGTCATCAAACGACGAATATTCTATTTGAAACATCAACGTCAAGTATTATTAGCATGAAAACATGTACGACACTATTCGAATAACGTACATTAACAGCTGATTTGTTAACATTTATCTATCATAAGATATAAGTAACTTGTTACTTCATAAATGACCTACTTAACTGATTTCGAGAGACCTGGAGAACAAGTTTTGCAGGTTAGATTCAAAGGTTATTTTAACCAGATCGGTGACAACAATCTATCTATACTACATCAATTAATAAATTCTTATTTCTTGTTTTTTCTGTTTTTCACAATTTTAATAGCTATATTTGTACATAGACATGTATATTTATGTATCTAAAACAAATTTCAACAAAATTTTTAATGACGTAATATTATTGTCAAAAAACAATAACTTTTTATCTCCGAGGATCGCGAGGATAACAAATTGGTTATTTTTTGAATTTAAATAGTCTTTTTGCTATAAGATATTTATACTTACGGTTTTGTACAAAATACGAAGTTAATTTAAATAAAAATTTCGAACAAATAATAAACAGAAAAATTAATGTGCCATATACCTCATCTTGCAATACATACTAAAACAAAGAAAAAAATTTATGACAGATTCCAAATTCAAATGTAATATTTTGTTTATTTTTAATTGTAACAGTATTTATGGCTAGACTAAGTAATTCAATTATTGAAATTGTTACTTGACAGTATAAATTATATCAAGGACATATTTTGTGAAAAAAATATTAATAGAAAAAGTAATATGAGAAGTTAATTTTTTTTTTTAATTTTCTATCATTAACAGACAGTGCTTAGGCAATTTTTCAAGTTTTCTTTCAGTAAAATGTTACATCTGCAATATTAAAGGTACGAGAAGTAGATGTATGTCTTAGCCGTGGGACGCCCTGTATACCATAACTAATATAACGAATATAATATTACCACTGATAGTTAGTAGTTAGTTAGCTTTAAAACAACTTTTTAACAGCCCTTTCCTTTATTGTGATTTTATAATTAGATCGAAAAAAAAAAAAAATAAAAATATCTGAAATTGTGGGAAATTATCAAAAAATTATAATAAATGCGTTACAAATTTGAATAAAAAAATAAAAACTAAAAATGTTAAGTTTAATAATTATTTATGGAATATTTATTGTTATAAGTTATAAAACAACTGTATGAGTTCCACAAGGGATATTATACTCACGTCTAAGTATAACCTCCGTGCGTTGGAATAGGGACTCAGTGTCACACTGGTGACTGGACTTCACTATGACATCATAAAAGATGGCGGTCTTTCCCATTAACAACGAGTGGGGATTATAGTCGCCTTGATTTCCTCGCCTCTATATACGTAAGGATTAAGAGCATAAGCCCCAAACATACGAGTATTATAAAATAGAAGACAAAAAAAATGAGATTTCTCTTGCAGCAGGGGATAACATTAGAAATAATATCGTCTCTGATTTTTAAGGAATACTAATAATATTTGTCCTACCCTCCAGTATACCTCCCCACCGATTAACTCTGCGTGGTTATAAGTGTGCGATAAAGTCAGGTGTACATACATACTCGTATATAACGCGTACTGAATTGAATATTGGGTTATTATTGGGTTTCCATGGAAGACCAGGGTTGTGGATTCTTTCGAAACCACAACTATGCTGAGTTGGGGGCCCACTGGCGTCATTAGATCATAATTAGAATAGTATAACTTTAAGAACTATAATCAGAATGTATAATGACGTCAATAAACATTTTTTCTTTCTTTCTTTCTTTCTTTCAATATTGACTTACCTCATAAGATGAGGACAGCCTCAGCGTGCAGAAGACGGGAAGGTACACGGCAGCGACGATGATGCAGCTCAGGGTCACGCCCACTATCACCAGCCAGTACTGGGCTCCGTAGTTGTATATCTCTGCGGGAGTACCCAGGATTGTCACTCCTGATACGTAACTGGAAGATTTTACAAATGAAGAATTGCGCGGATAGTTTGGTCAACAAGATGAATGAGACGAATGGGGAAAATGCCGTTAAAATTTTGAGCGATGGCTCTTTAGATTCGGAATGACCTCGACAAAGACGAAGCAATTTTAAAGTTATTACCGCAATTAATTTAGGTGTTTGCTAAAAATTCAAAAACTATGAAAGAAGAAATAATGCAGAAAATTATGAGTCGGTTATTGTATATAGGAATATGGAGACTAGAAAAGCAATAAGGGTTTAAGTATGTGATTGCCGTTTTATTGTAATAGGTACTTCGAATTGATATAGAACCTTCATGGTTTGAGATTTTTGAGTGCAAATTTTTTACTACCAGGTACCATACCTATGTAGTTCTTCTTTTAAAAAATGTGCAACATATCGACTTTCACTTGTTTTTTTTTTTTATTCAATTCAGACAATAAAGATGGATACTTCGAAAATTCGTATGATTTTTGAATACGAGTTCCAACGCGGCAGAAACAGCTCGCAATATCAATGTTCCGTTTGTAGAGGGGACTGCTAATGAACGCACCGTGCGATTTTGGTTTAATCGCCTTCGTGATGTAAACTTTTATTTGAAGAACGAAAAACGTGGGAGAGCGCTAACACAGGTGACGAACAATGAATTGAAAGAGATGGTGAAAGCCGATCCGAGCCAAACTACCCAAGAATTAGCGGCATGGTTTAACGTTACATTACCTACAATATTGACTCATTTGCGTCAAATCAATAAAATAAAAAAATATGAAAAATGAATGCCTCATAGTTTGACTGATCTCTGCAGATAAAAACGCGTGTTGAAACTTGTGTGTCCTCGTTGAATCGATACAGAAATTAAGGAATATTGGATCGAATTGTGACATGCGATGAAGAGTGGTGAATAACTGTAAGTACTGAAAAATGCAGTGGCTGACCTCAGGCCAAACGCCGTAACAGTGTCCTAAAGCAAAGTTTACCAATAAAAAGGTAATGGTAACTGTTTGGTGGTCTCAGCATGGTGTTATTCACTATAGCTTTCTCCGATCTGGTCAAGCAATAACGGAGAATAGATAGATGTCTACTGTGCCTACTCCTAATGAACGAAATGAACTTCCTATTAGATAGCAGCAATGTATAGATATTAATGGTGATTATTTTGATTAAATAAATATGTTAAATAAAAATAAAAAAAAACAAATTCCAATCTTATAGCACAAATCGGCAATTTAATACTTTAACCCTTTTTTTTTACTTTAAACTTTGTTAATTATCAGTAGTATACCTTTTTTACTTAATTGACTTAATATTTTTTTTTCAGAGATCTCTTATTTTTTCGACTTCGAAAAGGAGGAGGCTCTCAATTCGATCGGTATTTTTTTATGTATGTACACCGATTACTCTGAGATTTATGATCCGATTTACGTAATTCTTCTTTAGTTCGATGCGAATAAATGCCATTTGGTCTACATTTTTACGTAGTTTGGCCCAGTAGTTTTCATTTTATTAAAATTTTTTATGAAAATTTTTGTTTATGTGGATGATTTACGTTGTTTTTTGTGTACTGCTTTTTTAGGAGTTTTCATTCCGGTTGATTATACTGTATATTATTATTACTTACTGACACTAAAAAGTAAAAAATATAAAACAAAAACTGCGTTTAAAAAAACCGACAACAAAAACTGAAAAGTATGAAATAACAAAAAAAAAATTAATATACCTCTGCAAACCTTTAATATTAATAAAATACTATTATTTGTATGTGATACACAGCTTTGAAGTCGGTGGTGTTATTTTTTAAATTAACATTCAATATAATAGAAAGATAAAATTTTTGAACTATTTTCTGCGTATAGAGTTCGGGTAGTCGGGAGATATACATTAGAATTTTCCTTCACTATAGGATTTTTTTCCATCAATCTTTCTTAAATAGTAAATTGTTTCTGAGTTATCAGTACTTCTTTTTAGTTAGTAATAATCGTATTTTTACGCACGGTATATCCTAAAACATTATTTTCTAGAGGTCATTCCGAATCTAATGAGATATCGCTCATATTTTTAGGATTTTTGTTAGGTTATTAAAAGATCTAAAGAGTCTTTTACGTTTTTCAACATTTTGAGCGGACTAGTACAAAAATTGAGTGAAAGTGAGACAAGAATAGTGAGATTTTGGCACTGTAAAAAAAACTGATAGGTCGTTTTGAAACCCGTTACGAAAATCCTAATAAAGTGACTGTTATGGGCACGGTTAACTGATCGGCTACTTATTTCTGCAAAAATAAAGCCCCAAATGCGCCACCTCCACAAGCGGGTGATATTATTATTTTACCACCTATTTCTATACATTGTCATAGTATATGTATTCAAACTGCTATGTTATTGCAGCGAGACGACATCATAGCTGAGAGAGCTGTTCAATAAAATCAAGTTTCGACATATCTCAGCAAGTAGTGAGTCGTTTCGGTATTGAGTCACGTCTGTATGCTTACGGAATAGTACCATAGATGTGCCCCGACAGTAGATCGGCGTACCCGTTGCGATACGCTCGCTTGTGGAAATAGCGCCTAAGACAAATGTGATTATTATTTTACCTGGCAATTAGAGACATCGCGACAGGAAACGTTGACATCGACTTCCCTCCAAGCAAGTAATCCTTGAGATCCTTCACCGCCTTTGTCTTGGACCCCAGTGCACTGTACCAGATGCCACCGGCACACGAGCCAGCGCAGAGCAAGCCGAACGCCACGTAATCACCGACTCCGAATCCTCCTTCCGTCATAGTGAACGTCATCTTGTCTGAAACGAGGAAGCTGCTGTATTCTACGTCATTCTAATATGAACCTTGTTTCCTTAATTGTTGCTACTTTTACGTATTTCCAAGTTTCTTTACGTCGACAATATGAATGGAATATTTTCATGGAATATATAAATTTGAGGTTAATTAGAGTTATTTATAATTAGAGTGATCATCACCGACCTCCGCCCGTGCCACCTCCCAGCCACAGATCCCAGATCTTATTATCACCCACAGCAGCCAGTAACATTCAAAAGCACCCGCTCACCTCAGTTGTTTGAATTGCAAATCTTTAGGTATGAAGGATCAACATTTGTATGTGGATCAAAGCTCACTTGGTGACTGTCGTGTATGTGCCTTAAGTGTAGTATTTAAGAAAAAATCTCGAAAAGAAGTATTATTTGTGAATCTTGTACTTAAAGCTTTCGTGGGGCAGGAATAGTATTTATTATCTATCGGGCAGTTCTTTTTTATTTTCAATTTACAGAATATAAAAGATTAAGAAACATATTTACTGGTTGTTTTAATTAAATCTACTCATTTAGTGATTACGATTAATTGAAAGTAATGCTGGAACTGATTAGATTGCTACCTTCAGTTAAAACTTAATGTTTGCTACTAAACTACGATTGATTTCAAGTTTTACACTGAAATTGTCAAATATCTGTAGATGCACCTGACGTTTAAATTGTTTGCACTGGAATAAACTTTTCACAAATTATGCCAAATTATATATAACTATACATATAACATGCGTGTGGTGTCGCACCAGAATAGCGCCACCCCATCTCCTCCCGTGAATGTGGTAAGAGGTGACTAATGGAGACATAGAACGGAGGATGGGCAGCAGCATCTTTCCAAGAGAGCACCATAAACTGCGTTCGCCAACCGCCTGCCAAGCGATATAAGGCCCCGGCCTCCAGTCTCCGGCCGCCCCGCTCATGGTGTGCAAGCGACGGTGTAGGGGGTGCTAAGAATCCCCGGGCTCGGCAGGGCTACCATGAACGAAGACCACTGGCCCTGGCAACAATGTGAAGACACTGCGGACCGAGAACTAGTTGGAGGAACTGTTTCATTGAAAATGAGGTTTGTTCACCAGGCGTGCATTCACGGGCAGTCTCCTGCTCGAGCGAAGACCGGTCGGCAGTAGTAAAGACATACAATACTACGATACTAGTATAATTTAATCCCAGAAGTGAGGGACATCACCTTCAAATAACAAACGGTTTACATTTGACAGAGCGACATCTCGTGAGTAGGTTAACAACTGTAATATAGATCGTGTAGGTCTGTAGATGGAGTTGAGAGTTGAATAAGACATTCCGTCAATGTGTCACTTGGACGGTTGGCTCAGTTGGTAAGAGCGCTCGGACGGAAACCAAGAGGCGCGGGTTTGGGTTCCACATCGTCCATGAATTTTGATACGTACTGTTCAATAATGAAAGCGTACCGATGTAGGAGTCACACCGGTCGCGGTGGCAAGGTACGTGAGGTCAACTTTTCCTAGCGAATTATGGTTTGTTTACGAATTAACTGAATTCTACTATGTATATTATTTAAATTGTAAAATAATAATAATGAAACATAATATTTAAAATCGAAATTAGTAGGTACTATAGCGAAGCCATTTTCTGGCATGAAGGTGTAGTGTGTAAGGCTATAGTATTTTGGTTTGGAGGCCCTTCGGATAGTGAAATTACGGGGCTAATGAGACCGAGACTGTATGAGAGAATGTCGCCAGAATATATTAACCTGTCACCGGGTCGCGAAATAATTAAGATTTAAAAACACTGTGTTAGTACCACTCAACAAAAAGTAACTGTAATTAAATGTAAGTAAACTTTGAAAAAACAGCGTATCTTTTGTTTTCATATTAAATAGGAAAAAACTTTTTCCCCAACTAACTCATACGTACACAAAATAATTTCCATTTCTCAGTTAGTACCTACATGCACAAGGCCAACATGTCACACATTTGTGCACCAAGCAGGGAGTTCTACTCAAGTGGGAATCTAACTACGCTGTATTATCTCATTCTCACTAGGCCGGTGACAACAAACCTGATTAAAATCATCGATACTACATACGTGTGTTTTAAAAGATATGAACTTGAACTGGCGCTCAACGATGGGTCCAAAGTGCGCACTTAACAATGGATCAGATTATGAGTCATGCAACGAAGTGTAGTGAAGTGTACTGAGCGAAGCAGTTCTGAATTGGATCGTCATAACAATAATGAACTTTATTTTTATAATAAAAAATAGTTTTTTTGAAGCGATTGAGGAGTTTTTCGTAATTCTCCTTTAGTTTAATGCGGGATATTTGCCATTTGGACCTATAAAAATTTGACATAGTTTGGCCAATTACATCGTTTACGTGGATGATGTTATTATGGTTTGTTTTTTTAGGAGTTTTTATTAAAGGCATAAAAGGCATGTATTTTCTCAAAATTGATTCCTTTAGAATTCTTTTTGATGTCATTATTTAGTTTGTTTATATATAGTTAATATTAACCCTTTTGCCGATAAGTGGGCTTTAGTCTACCTGTCATTCATAGCTAATAAACGTTCTTCACGATATTTCAGTGTCTCACAAGAACGTGGAATAGGGGATCTTGGAACCTTTCGGATGCCTACCCATACCTCCTTGAAAAAATAATATTTAATATATGACTATAAAAAGCAACAAAATCTTAAAGATTATCTAATTTATGACTCTAAAAACAAAAATAAAAAAAACTACGTTTAAAAAAACCGACATCAAAAACTCAAAAGTAACATTGTGAAACACAAATGATGTCTTTATTCGATAGGTTAGTAACGAGTATCCTATCAGGAACTTATTTAGACATTGTGAAACAGCCCCTCAAACTTAAGTTTTGAACAATAAAGAAAAAATCAAACATCTAATTAATAAATCATACAAATAAAGAGGTCATACATATATATATTTTCCAGATGTTGTGAGTTCGACACGTATTTAGCACGAGTTCGTGTTCTAGGTACTCGTGTGCATTCGCAAAAGCTGTTGACTCACCGAATTCTGACACGACAATTAATTATAAAATATAATGAATTATAAAAAATAAAGCAATATGTAATGAATCGATAACTAAGCAGGTAACACATATCGCTTATTACGAAAATTAAAATTTTAATCATTAAAAATATCATTTTGTATTTTTGTAATTTATTGACACAAGTCACAAAGGTTTTGTGATTTTAAATTATGATCATAAGGTTTTTGACACTTTTGGATCCGTTTTAAAATATTATTTTATATATAGGGGGCGACACGTCCGTACTTATATCTTATTATGTACCTACCTACTAATATGACAGTTACAACTGTTAGTTATATCAAATTACATTTTCTAATGTTTATTTTATGGAAGAGGAGGACTCAACTCTCGGGTTGTATTAGTTTTACGGCGTCATCCGGACGATTAGCCACAAGTATGTGCTGATGTTTTCCTACCTTTTTCACAAAAGTATGGCTCTGTCACTCCTTCATAGCTAATACCCCACCAAACCATCACTGAAGTCGGATAGTGCACACGTTGCACTCTGTCGACTAATTGGGAAGCTCCCTTAGAGCTTTGAGCATAAATACGGTCATTTCGTTTGTTAAAATGATGCTCAATTGAAAAAAAAAATCTCATCCGTATACAAAGTTGTTCTGTGACCTCCCTTTGCGTACTGCTTCAGTAGTTGTTTCGATTATACCACCCTATTCTTTTTCAAATTATCAGTTAAGAAATGACCAGCACGTCTCTTAGAGGATGCAAGTTCTAAGTCATCTTTTAAAATACGTGACATGGTTCTACTGAAATGAAATGAAATATATTTATTTGTATGAGTTGTAGAAACATACTTCTCAACAATTGGTAGATGCACAGCACAATTCGCTAATATGTCAGCATACAAATATTTGATTGTCAATATTGGATTTTTTATATAAATACGTCATTTAATACACATTACATAGCTGTAATTCAATAATCAGCTAATATATAAAATTCTCGTGTCCCGGTGTTTGTTACCAAACTCCTCCAAAACCTGTAAACCAATTTGTTTGAAAGTGTAAAAAAACGGGAAGGTCTGAGAATCGGCAAATACGCAATAGAGTTTCAAGATGGCAAACGAATAATATAATGATTATTGTAGTACGATATATTGTATGCACGATATATTTGGTAGGTCTGGGAATCGGTCGTCATACATTTTTTATACCCGAAAAATTGTAATTATTGAAATTTTTTTATTACTTTTGCTGGGTCAGCTAGTATAATATAAAATAAACATTCGTTGGTAGGTACTCGTACCACTCTCAATTAATAACTTTTAAATACTATTATTTTTGGCTAAATAATTCTTTTAAACTATAGAAGCATTTAGCTATTTGTCATAATTTTAATATTTTATGAATTATTGTTTTAGGCATCTCTCTAATATTTTTTGGAAGGTACACATAACATAAACTTTATTTTCATGAATCGCTGTTCTACAGTATGGCATCAAAAGGCGAGTTGGATCTCTTAAATCCTAATCTAGGTGCTGTCTTCATCTCCCGAGATAAAACCTTTATTTGCTTTCGGACAGGATTTCTTGGAATTCTATCCCTTACTGCTTTGACCACCCTTTTTCGTACGAACACTACGTGGACGACCAGATGTTTTTCCATCACAAACAGAAGAGGTCTCATTGTACCTATTAATAACCCGGTGCACAAACATTTTACTAATACCAAGCGTAGAGTTTTAAAAATTGTATTTGGCTCCATACCTACTTTGTGTAATGCAATCACAGCGATTCGGTATAATATTTTGTTTATTTTTAATTGTAACAGTATTTATTGCCAGACTAAGTATTATTATCGTAATAATTTAAAGTGACTGAAATACGAAAAATATATTAAAATATACCGTGTGTTAATAGTATAAGATATTGAACAAAATGCATAAACCATTTTATATTCGTTCCGAGTTCCGATTGCAAGCACTGATTGGATTTGTTTATCTTGTTGATGGTGATAGTTGGAAGCGATTTATTAGTATTCATGAGACATCCTTTACAAAATTAGGTGTTTAGGAATCTTCTTATAAATATTTAATGATTGTAATTCTTTGATGTTATTTGGTATGTTGTTATACAATTTTATTGCGCCCCTTTATACCTTATAATATTTATTTTTCCATATTTGCTTCTAGTTCTAAGTTATCATTAAACGCTGGCCTTATCTTGTTACAATCTTTGATGTTCATCTTTTTGTAAATGATGTTTGTGTATGTAAATCTCAAGGTAATTTTTTATATAGAATAATATACAATATTGAAATTCGTTAATTTTTTCCCTATCTATTTAATTAATTGTACTTAATTATTTATTGAGCGAAGCTGAGCGGAGCTCCCACCGGGTGACTCCAGTTGATTTCGGTGTCAAATTGTTTCACGGCCATTTCTGGACCGATTTAAAAAAGTTTTGAACTCATAGAAAGCTTTCGAAATTTTCTAGGTTATTGTCAAGACAGAATTTTGAATTTCGTGTTGATTCAATTATTATAATTAAAAACAAACATGATTTACAAATTATTCTAAATAAGCACGTGCTATTTATACTTATTTAAAAATTGAGCCGATTGATCAAATCACAATAAGTATGGCCAGATGTATGTTCAGGCAAAAATCCAGAGTGATTCAACTGCCAGGCTCTTAGTTATTGAATTTGAAAATCAGCACAAGTTTCTCATGTGACCAAATAAGGCGCTAATTCCACATGTTTAAATATGGCGCCAAATTACAAAATATCTTTTTAACCGACTTCAAAAAGGAGGAGGTTATCAATTCGATCGGTATTTTTTTTACGTGTGTACACCGATTTCTCTGAGATTTATGATCCGAATTACGTAATTATTCTTTTGTTTGATGCGAAATAGATGCCATTTGGTCCCTTAAAAGTTTTAGATACTTTGGCCCAGTAGTTTCCGTTTCATGAACATTTATATGAATATTTTCGTCTACCTGGATGACATAATTGTTTTCTGTGTACGTCTTTTTTTGGAGTTTACATTCAGGTTGATTATATATTATTATAAACTGGCACTAAAACGAAAAAATAAACTACGTTTAAAAAAATCGACTTTAAAAACTGAAAAGTATCAAATAACTAAAAATTTAATTTAATACACCTCTTATGCAAACCTTTACCTTTAATATTAATAAAATACTATTATTTGTATGTGCTACATATTAATAGCTTTGAAGTCGGTGCCAAGCCAAATGTAATAAAGGTACACTCGCCACGCGTGACTTTGAGCGGGATAGCTTCGTCTAGAAGAACTTAATAATAATAATAATTGTTTTTGTTTGGATTATATATACACACGAAACATTGCGATCAACCAGTAAATTAAAAATAATTCAGTTAAAGTGATAACTACGAGTTTTTAGTGATAAAAACACAAGTGCAATAATTCACCTACAATTATTCTGTGAAATATCTATATATAAACAGTCTCTGTAAGTGTTTTTAATCAACTATTTTACTTTATAATTCGTATAAAGTGACAACACAAACAAAACGTATAAGCGATGACAAAACTTGCGTGGCGTTTTTATTTTAAACTACTAAGTATTTCGTGGCTTTTCTACAAATAAACAATTACCATAAATATTTGAACATGGGTTGCTTTAAATGTTTAAAAAATCTTAACGACAAGGATACTATTAAATGCTCTTTATGTAATATGAGTAGACATTACTACTGTGTGGAACTTACTGAAACGGACTTCAAAAAGATATTACCCATGAACAAAATTAAATGGAAGTGTCCTACATGCAAGGGTTAAAAGAATACTAGTGCTCCTACATCCATCTCACCTAAAGGAGGTATAATATCGTCATGATGTCGAGACCCTCACTCGATACATAAATTGGCGAGCTTCAGGCGGCAACTGCATGAAGACATCAGCTCGGCTGTCTTGGAAGTTTCTAAAGCACTTCGAGATGATATTAACAAGCTCGAGCAGCGTATGGACTCTTGGGATGAACGGTTATCGCAACTGGAGAGGGATCACTCATTTCATTCAAATGAAGCATTGGGTAGTGGTATGAAGCAAGAAAATAATGCGCTTCGCACAGACCTACATTTACTGACGACAAAGTTTGATGAGCTCGACCAGGCTTCTCGTAGCTGTAACGTCGAGATACAAAACATACCAGAGCGGAAAGGCGAAAATCTAATACAATTGTCGTTAGAAATTAGTAAGCTCCTAGGCGTCGAGTTGAATCATAGTGATATTAGGAACGTGCACCGCGTGGCTCCAGGCTTACCTAACCGCCCCAAGAACATTATATTGCAACTGACAACTCGACGGCAACGTGACGACCTAATCGGTGCCGCGCGATCGCGAAGTTCACTTACGACCGCTCAACTGTTTGGTACGCCAGCAAGTGCCGCCGCGGCCGTTTCCACCACCAATTCCCGCTTCTTTATAAACGAACACCTAACTCTTAAAAACAAATTTTTTTTTAGTAAGACTCGCACATTAGCTAAGGAAAAGGGTTATAAATATGTATGGGTAAGAAATAGTAATATATTACTACGTAAGAAAGATGATTCAAGGATAATTCATGTGCGGTGCGTTGATGATTTAGCCAAAATATCATGACTCCTACAAATTATTATCACATATTTATTGGTAGACCTTTTATATCCCTTGTTTTTTGTCGTCACTGCACACTATAACATTTTGTTCTTTATATTACTTAAAATTATATGAGTACTATGGAAAGACTCAGGTGATGACGATACACGGTTACTTAAGCTTAAATATGATATAATGTATTGCTTATCTACATCAGCTGAAAGAAATATGTACAAATTTTATTTATTAGAATTCACTTTATGTGGCGGGACACTAATTTATGTACGCTTTTACAAGTATACTTCCTTTTTTACGGTTTTAATTTATGTTTTAATTTTATTATTATATGTCACAATATTTTAAAATCATCTACACATGATGTACTGTATTAGAAACATTTCATATATTATCATAATTTCATATATTATAATAATTATTCACCACATGGAGGAACACGCACACTATCTACTGAAAAGAATTGTTAACGTATTATTATTAATTAAAAATATTTATGAAAATGATATACATCTTAAAAAATGAACTCAAATAACCTTACTATATTTTACCAAAACTGTGGAGGGCTTAAAACCAAACGTTCCGAATTAAGACTCAATATGCTATCTTGCGACTATGACATAATTATACTGGTAGAAACCTGGTTAACTGGCGCAATTCGAGATGAGGAAATTCATAATGATAATAATTATGTAGAAATCTGGCACTGTCTGGTAAAAAAGGGGGAGGGGCCGTATTAGTAATGGTTAGGAAATATCTAAAGGCTATCCGAATACCTGATATTGAAGCTGAGAACTTAGAAAAGATATATATATATACTTTCCTTTACTCTCCGGACTGTTATTAAATGTGTTATATGTTCCACCGGCCGCTAGCAACAATTTATATAACCAATATTTTAATAAACTTCACTTTATTTGTATATTCTATTGTATATTCTAGTGCACGTTACCAAAATTTTCTTATAATTGGAGACTTTAACTTACCTCATCTGAACTGGTCTTCCATTTGTCAAGACACTATTATTCTCCACCGAGTGCGAGCCATCTAAACTACTAATATACACTATGTCCTTTATGAATTTAAGACAAACCAATAATATTCAAAATGAAAATGGAAGACTCCTTGATTTAGTATTATCTACTTTAATAAACCGTTCGGATGATCCTTTGCTTAATACAGTACCTCATCACCTACCTTTGGACATATCGTGTAGTATAAATACTTCAAATAATAATATTAGGCCCTGTATTGCTAACATTAAAAGAATTTATTATAAAGCAGACTATTATCTAATTAACAGCGCAATAGAAGAAGTGGACTGGTTTTCTTTCCTATCTTCTCTTTCAGCCGAAGACGCCGTGAATGTCTTTTACACGCAAATTCAAATAATCATCAACTCTCATGTTCCTTTTGCCAAAATTAGTTCATCTAAATTCCCCACCTGGTTCTCTAAACCTTTAATAAAATGTTTAAAACGCAAACTCAAATTATGAGCTCGTGGGAAATCTTACAAAAACCTGCGTGATTATCAGGAATTTTCACTATTACGTAAACGGGTTAAATTACTTCTTACTACATGTCATAATAAGTACATTAAAAACGTTGAAAACTCCTTGAAGAATAATATTAAATTTTTCTGGAAATATGCATCTTCTTTAAAAGAGTCTAACTCAGGTTATCCTCGCGTAATGTGGTATGACGGTGTCGAATCTGATGATCCTAAATTCATAGCTGATATGTTCTCTAAATATTTTCACTCGGTCTTTGAACCCGGTTTCGATGGAGCATATAGTATTGACCCATTTTAAAATTATAAGTTGCGACAACGACCATACTCCGCTAATTGACAATGTACGTCTCCACAGACCCAATATTTTAGCAGCACTCCAAAACATCGACCCCAATAAAGGCGCCGGTCCTGATAACATTCATCCGGTTTTTCTAAAGCGTACTTGCAAAACGCTATCTATTCCTTTGGAAATTATTTTTAATAAATGTTTATCCTCTGGTTACTTTCCTAGTATCTGGAAGATTGCTTATATTACGCCTATATTTAAAGGATGAGCAAAAAATCAAGTCGCAAATTATCGTCCGATCTCTATACTGTCATCTATTTCAAAAATTTTTGAGAAATTGGTACATCAAGTCGTATACACAAAGCTAAAACACACAATCATAGAACAGCAACACGGTTTCGTGGCTGGCAGATCTACTTTGTCAAATCTTCTTGTTTTTACTGATTATTTATTTAAAGGCCTTGATAATAAAAACCAAATTGAAACAGTCTACACAGATTTCCAAAAGGCATTTGACAAGGTGGACCACCTACTGTTATTAAAAAAATTATCATACAACGGTATAAAAGGTAACCTCTTGCGTTGGTTTGCTGCTTACCTAAGTGCCCGAGTACAATCGGTAGTTATTAATGGTTTCATCTCCCCTACAGTTATCGTAACGTCAGGCGTACCTCAAGGCTCTATACTCGGTCCATTGCTTTTCACACATTTTATTAATGACATCTCTGATTGCTTTAAGTCTTGTAAGTTTTTATTATATGCAGATGATTTAAAATTGTATTCCCACATTGTTGACTTCAATGATGTCCTGCTTATGCAGGAAGACTTGAATAGGTTAGATGTCTATTGCAAAAGTAACAAACTATTTTTAAGTTACACTAAATGTAAGCATATCTCTTTTACGAAAAACAAAAACAAAATTGAAACGAGATTTACACTAGGCGATCAAGAACTTGAAACAGTTAATTACCTGTATTCGTGATCTTGGGCAATACATTGATGCCAAGTTGACACTTAATGACCACATTGATCACATAGCGAAGTTAGGCTTTATTACACGCGTCTCTAAGGCATTTAAAGATAAAGATACATATATGTGTCTTTATCGAACACTTGTGCTGTCGCAGCTTGAATATGTCACCCCGATATGGAATCCGCTGTATAAGGTATATGACCATCAGGTTGAGATGATACAAAAGAAATTCTTGCGTATCCTAAACTTTCGCTTGGGTGGACGTCGAAACCACTACAAGAATCTCTTAAAACAATTTAATATTCTTTCATTAAGCCAGCGACGGAATTTAATTGAATTAGTCACTCTGAGAAAAATATGTACGAGTGAAATCATATCCATAATTGCTTCAGTTAATCAATTTTCATATACCAGCCCGTGCTACACGCTCTAATAATTTATTTCATCTCTCAAACACCAGGACAAATACTGGTATACGTACGCCACTGCACAGAATGTTTGCTCTCCATAACTCTAGATTTAATGATGTAGATATGTTTTCGTGTTCCTCTAAAAGTTACAAACTCAGAATAAAACAAATCCTGGCACAAACAGAGTAAGTTAGAAATCACGTAATTTCATCTAAATTGTAACAATGTCTACAACTGCATTATGTTAGATTTATTTATTAACTGGTTGTCTGCAACTAAGTGTAATGTTAGTGTAAATTTAAATATTAAGTGTACTTAGTGAAACTGTTTAAGGAGATATCCTTGTGTCCATATTTCTATTTTTACTTTATCTACTTTATGTTTAAGGATGTAGGTATCTGTATTTGTTTCCAAATAAATAAATAAATAGATTAATATTGTTTTGTTTTTGTACACAGACTTAGCAGCGAAGCGGTACGACTGCGGCATCCTAGTTATAATTATTAATTAATTAAGCAAATATGTAATTTTGTAAGTAAACACGTTAAACTGTAAGCAGTTCATCACAAAACAAGTTACGTGATCACTCTTTAAAATAATGTAATTATTACAATAATGTAGTTTAAGGGGAGAGTAAATTCCTGATGGACACAATAATAACAACAATAAGAAACTGTAATGGCTCTGGTGGCCGGGCGGCAGCGATAGTAGACCTGTTATGTCAGTCATGCCATGTTGCGAGCTAGTAGAGATGGCGGTCTGACATTGATCGAAGAATCGACTTTTTACCATTAATATTTTATTTCATCAAACTAAAAATATAAATAAACAATAAATCTCCGACCCTAACTAATCGAGGGTCAATTTTTAGACTACCGGACAGATTAGCACTGTGCGGATTATGCGAAAGCCGAAATGTCAAAAATCATCTACCCGTGGGAGATTTCTTTGCACAGGATGCCGGCTAGATGATGGGTACCACAACGGCGCTTTTTTCTGCCGTGAAGCATGCAGCAATTATTAAGTATTTAATTTGTTTTACATACATACTTTTATTAATAGATTTAATTGCAAGCAAATATGTAGAAGGTCGAGGTCATGTTGTGCTTTAATAATATAGAATTGATTGGGCTCCTAGTAAACCAATCTTATATTTGTATAAACTTAAAACAATAACGGGCCAACAATTGAACCCTGTGGGACGCCATAGCTTTCAATTTAATTAAGGATTGTTCTGGTTGTATTTTATTTAATATTGATTCGAACGATGAACGATTTTATAGGCCAATCCAGTTGCACCTATGGATTTAAATTTAATAATATTATTGAAAATTCGTCATTTTTTTTGGATTATTTCAGTTCTCCCGTACACATACACAATTTAGTTTAGAATAATATAAAAGCATGAATGATTTTAATGTTTCATGTAGGTAACGAACCTGGTATGAAACCAACAAAATTAGTTTTGCTGACTGCGTGTTGGTTATTATTATTATATACTTATTAATTGGTAACTATATCTATCGAGTTACATATATTTATATTTAACAAACTTAGGCAACAAAAATGTAAAACAAGGCATTGTTTTACTTTTACTTTTAAACACAAACTCAAAATGTATCGTTAATATTATGATTGTAAGTAATAATAAAACCTTCCTATTTCAATAATAATTATTATTATTACAAATACATAGTAGTAGTAGTACATACCTGTAAATTTTTTATTCACCGACTTTCAATCATCAACATACACGGAAGTACCTATTGAATTCTTCTCATAAATGGTTATTTGCCAATAAAGCAAGGACAGTACTGCTTGCGTCCAACAATGTCAACAAGTGAACTGTTGCTTTTACATAACTATAAGCGTGTAGAGGTTAAACACCCGCTTGTATTCACTTCAATGGAATATCACTGCGTAGAAATCTACATTTCCAGATTTACACAAATAACACAAGCAAATCGCCATTTCATAACACTCGAAATTCCCGCCGACAACAAACGAAATGTCAAAAACATTTCCTAATAACAACTTTGCGATTAGTAGAATTCATTATTATTTTAACAAAATTGACCACTAGTTTTTTACAACACAACCGCGAAATAATATGCGAATAAGACTACTCAGACTATTTGAATTCTCATTTGGCCAATAAATTTAGACAATGTTTCTTTCACGTTTAGCTTGACACAAACATTGACACATTGACGCTCTTCTTTACTACCAGACACCACTGACACCAGTGCAAACAGAACAGCAAATGCCAAATGCGAACTGGCAACTGCCAACTGCAACGTACCAGCTGTTTACACTTTACACGTCTTTAGCGGACGCCACGTTATTTTGGGGTTTCTTGCTTAGCAGCGCCATCTATTGAAGACTGTATGTATCACTTAGATATAAATGCGCTGTCAAGTTATGACGTATAAGAAAAAGCCAACTAATAATTAATTATTAGAATTAACAATGCTTTTTAAATATGTATTTTATTTAATTAGGCTCCTTGTAAAATTCTTTATCTTACTGTGCTATAGTAAAGGAAAATATTAATAATTTATAGGTAATATTTTATTTTACAAGTCAGAATGCCACAAGCGACCTCTTTCAACCGTGAACATTTAAGGTACTATGTCTCTATCTTATAATCTCATAATCTATGTTCTGAGCAAAGAATATAATATTATAATTTACTATTTTCTGAGCCCTAAGGAAATCGATACAATAAATCTTCAATAATATCTATACATATAGATTTAAATATCTGTTGTTTGTTTCTTCAAATTCGAAAATTCCCTAGAGTTTAGGCTTTGTAATTTTTACACACACTCGTCTTATGAGACACATCGCGCTGACAGACAGACAGTATTCAGTGCACATAATATAGGTAGTAGAGTTATAGTAAGGTACCTGATATTACGACCTACTTCCATCGACTTAGTGTATACTATCGTAAAGACGATCTGCCAGCCCGACAACACATGACCAATTTTGATTTATTATTATGTTAGCGTATGTAATGTAATGTATTGTAATGAAGTAAAGTGGTGCTGTTCTTCAAAAGGGCGATAAATATGTATAAGCTGTTTTCTAGGGTCAACAAGAATCGTCTCGTGCGTAGGCTTGACGACCTCCAGCCTCCGGAACAAGCCGGATTCCGAAAAGACTTTTGCACCATAGATCACATGCATACGCTGCGGCAGGTTACACAGAAGACAAAGGAGTATAACCAGCCACTATGCTTGGCGATCGTGGACTATGAGAAAGCCTTTGATTTGATCGAGACCTGGGCGGTGCTTCAGTCTCTCGAGAAGTCCCGCATTCACTACCGGTATATCGAGCATTGAAGTGTTTATATGGAAACGCTAGAAACGAAAGATGTATTAAAACTTCTGGACTGGAACGGACTGGGCATCAATATCAACATCGAATACATCACTCACCTTCGATTCGCAGACGATATCGCAATCATGGAAAACTTAAGCCATATGACCGATGGCCTCAATACAGTTTCCCAAGGAGTAGGTCTCAAAATGAACAAAGACAAGGCGAAGCTCATCTCATATGTCCATGTCGCTCCTACTCCCATAACATTTGGGAACTGTACTCTCGAAATTAGGTCCAATTTCGCGGAGGACGTCACTCGTCGAATCCAACTCGGATGGGCAGCGTTCGGGAAGCTCCGTAAAATCCTCTCATCCCAAATACCACAGTGTCTGAAGACGAAGGTTTTTCAACCAATGCATGTTGCCAGTGATGACTTACGGTACGCAGACGTAGTTACTAACTATGGGCCTGATGAGAAAGCTCATGGTCGCTCAGAGGGCAATGGTGGGGGCTATGTTTTTTAGTTCCCCTGTCAGATCGAATCAGAAGTGAGGATATCCGTAGGAGAACCAAAGTCACCGACATAGCCCATTGCATAGGATTGCGAAACTGAAGTGGCAGTGGGCAGGGCATATAGTTCGACGGACAGATTGCCGTTGGGGCAGTAAAGTCCTCAAATAGTGAACACTTACGGGAAGTCGCAGTGTTGGTAGGTCCCCCACAAGATGGACCGACGATCAGGTCAAGATCGCCGGAATAGGTTGGATGAGGGCAGCGCAGGACCGATCGTAATGGCGATCTTTGCGGGAGGCCCTTGTCCAGCTATGGACGTCTTCTGGCTGATGATGAAGATGATAATGATCATAATGTTTGCGATAACTGCTAAAGCTGGGTTGCACCAACTAACTTAAACAATAACAAACATGTTAAAGTACCGGTTAAGCAAAAATGAGGCGCATCATTTGACAATTTTTTGAAGAGTCATAACTGTAACTGTTAGCTGTAACGTTCCAATTATCGCCGGGAAAAGCTATCGTTAATGTTATATAGTGAACTGTCTAAAGTTTAAAGTAAATATTCCTAATAAGTATTGGCTGAGCGTGTACGACTTTTCATTCACAATCAGTTGCAATAACAGTAGATTCGCTTTCCTTTTCTATCTAACGGTATCTCCGTTATAACGCTAGTATATTGTACGGCTCTGAAATAAAGTGATAGTCTAAAGAAGTTTTAAACAACAAACAACTAAAGCTGTCAGTTGTCAATGAACTTACGTCAAACAACTTTATTATTGCAATATTATTAAGAAACAATGAACATTATATCAACTAACTAAAACCGGAGCGTCTTATGGGTTTTATTTTTTATAATCTCGTAGGACACCATACATCATGCCACCCAAAGAAACCGCTAAAAAGCCAACGCCACAAATACATCGACCAAACATAAGTGAATCCAGTCTCAACTTTGTCCCAGAAGAAGCTATAAAAGGTACAGTAAAGACCAAGTAGCAAACTATGTATTAATATTTTTTATTAGATTTAATTGTCGGCCTTTTAGATTGTGCTACGCGCTTTATTTGGGTAATCATGTCGTATCGATGGAAATACAACGCGAACGATCTTTAAAAACCGCACACAGTGGTCTAGCGCCATACATCCAGATGTTTATTAATATTCTTTTCATTGTCTTGCTTAGCTCACTGTTTGATGTTTACTTTCTGATTTATTTTAGTTTTTGTGTAGCTTTATTAAATGTGGCAAGTCACCTTGCCCGAAGTAAAAGTCTATAAAGGAACATCTTCGCCATGAATAGGCGATATAAGTGGGAAGAGGTCCTGCGGTGTGTGGGGAGGGTTGCAAAGCATTCAGGGTTATAGCTTGTTTGTAAATGTTTTCTATTGAGTAGGTAGGAGGTGCTTATTTATTATATTAAAATTTTATGGGCTTTGGGACAATTTTATAAAAAGCTATTAAAAGTCACAAATATTGACGTGTTTGAGTTTACGAATAAAAAATATCGATTGCAGATTTGTTCGTAGATGCGATATCGACAACCCTAAAGCGTCTCGCGCTATACCTGCGTTAATCATTGCTAGTGTGGAAGGTGTTCTACTTACTGCGTGCGTTCCAGGAGCGTCGCCTTAGCTTTGCGTAAAGATGAGAATAGACAATAGGTTTTATAAATACCTATCATGATGCTCACAGACTGAAGGAGAAGCGGTCTTTTTTGCTATCTTAATTACAGTGATTATTATTTTGTAGACTATAGACACATGCAAACAGTTGATGAATCACAAAAAAGCTACCGGCCACTCATACGGACGAGGGTCTATTGGTATACAGAGCATCTAATAGTGAGTTTCAATATTAATTAAGAACTTCAGAATACTTTTTCTTAAAGGTTTCCAAGAGAGAATAGAGCACGGAGTTAACTGGACTCTACTTGCTGAAGCTGGGAGATACCATAGACAAAAATGCCAACAGAAGAAGATACAAAATAAATCATTTTCGGAGGCACTAAAGTGTAAAATAAGTAAAAGCATACTCCATAACTTTCTGGATGAATCGTCAACATTAAGCTTACAACAGCAATGGGAAGTGTTACTGCCGACAGTGATGTGGGACAACGAGAAGTTCACCAACGAAGAAGGCAAAATATGCTTTGATAATGTCAACTGTATTACTGACAACATGGTGCCTCTGATCAGGAGAGCGGTGTATTTAGACGAGCGAGCTGCTTTAAAGAATGACCTGAAATTGGTTAACGTTTTGAGAGTTACTGATTCTGAGGTTTGGTTTTTGTATTTATCTTTGGTTAATGTTCACAAAAGTCTGTTGTTAGCATACACTTACAATCTTCTGCTTCTTCGTTACACTCTCGGCAGAACGGTCGTGGTCATCAAGAAGTGACATCTTTTGGGGCATATATGATTCGCCCCACGAGCATTCACCACTTTTCCCTTTTGGACGACAGATTGGTACACTCGTTCCATGGACCGCCCACAGCAGACATACGCGAACTTCCTCTCCCTCTGGTGCCCTCCACCTTGCCCTGCACGACAAGGCGCTCGATGGAGTCACTCAAGAACTTAAGCTGTCACACTCTGTACTAATACTGAATGGCATTGTTTTATGTCAAGTTCTTGGAGAATGGAGACGTTTATGCGAAACTCGGTCCATGAAACTCCCAGCATTCTCCTCCAGCACCACATCTCCAGAGCATCAATTTTCTTTTTTTCGACTTGTCGCAAAGTCTACGTCACTGCGACACACAGATATGGGAAAAACAAGTGTTTGCACGAGCCGGATTTTCGTAGTTTTTGTAATGTTTCTGTTCTTTCATATTAGATAGACTTAGTATTTGGCGTATAGACGACCTGGCAGCCCGATAATGTTCGTTGTGTGTCGTTGGATTTTAAAATTTTCAAAATAGTGGTTGACTGTTAACGACTTGTCAATTAAAATCAATTACAGTAACAATAATATCGCTTTCCTTTTCTAACTTGCTGTTCATCCGTAAGAGAGGCATGAGCTCCAAAAGCACATCACATTGACAAAACGAGTCACGCATTATCGCGCTGTCAGTTCGTCTATATTACTACTATATTATAAGTCGATGTGTTTGTGTGTGTACCAGCACCAGATGCACCAGATTCTGGATTGATAATTTCCTACCGATACTGATTTAGATAAATGGTAAAGTTTTGAAAAATATTTTTTTTTTGTACAAAATTGTAATAATTATCTTTTTAAATATTATCTCTCTATGTTTTAGATGACAGAGCTAGATGTCGGGTTAAAAGATTTCAAGCGATTGGTAACCCTCAATCTGAGTTGTAATTTTTTAGAGGATATCGACACCAGGTTGTTACCGGATTCGTTACGATTGTTGGAACTGCAGGCGAATAGAATCAAAAGCTTATCATCCTTTAGCAAGGGTTTATCAACCGAGCTGGTATATATAGGTTTAAGCAGGAATATGCTTAGCAATGGTAAGATTGATTGGGTACCAGTGATAGCAGTAGCAGTAGATAGATACAGCGACTGTAAGATTTAAGTTGGTAACTGAAGTGTGCCGTAGGTTCAGTGATACTAGCTCTATCAAGTCAGACTGTACCCGACACCTCGAGACTACAATATTAGAATGTCTGGTCACTGGTGTGGCTGTGCAATAACATTTAGATGATTTATGCATTGAGATGTTTTCAATATAATTAACAATAACTTGAGTTCTTATAAGTTTGCCAACCATACTGTAAAATTATATTAAACAGAGTACCTACGCCAGAAAGAATGTAAATTAGAATATATTTCTGTTTTGTAGTATTTTGCTTTATTTATTGCAACACATTAACGTATAAGAATGAAAAAGTGTATGGATCATAAAATTGACATTGTATATTTGATTCTCAGAAAGCTGCAAAAGTTTGTTGGACCTTCCACGTCATTTAACTGTCGTCGATCTCTCAGCTAACGACATCTATGATCTTAATAGTGCACTAGATGGCTTAGTGCACTTGCATGGTCTCACATCTCTACAACTTATTGGAAACCCTTGTTCGGTAAATAGGTTTAAGTATCTTACAATAGATGCCGCTATTATGAAAAGAAAGTGTGGCTTATTATTAATTACATAACTAGTCTGGCCATAAATACTGTTGCATAAAAACTTTTCTTTTTTTCAATTTATTAATTATTTTAACACGTCTATTATTTTAATAACTTATTTCGATTTTGCGCCTTTTCACATATTTTTTCGTGTTCATTATTAAATTGCTATATGGACTGGGGTGTTAAAGAAAATAGGATTGCAGTAATCGCCTTGCACAAAGTGGGTATGGAGCCGTCGATCATATTCCAGACACTCCAAAAGCTTGGTATCAGCCGTATATTCGTATATCGTACTATCAACAGATACAGCAACACTTCGTCTGTCGAAGACTAGAAAAGATCGGGGCGGCCGCGTGTTGTTAGAACTACAAATGCTGTTAATGCTGTTAAAGCCAGTCGTCGAAACCCCATTAGGAAGCAAAAAATCTCATCGCGAGAAATGAAGATTCCCGCTAGGACTCTGTCGCGTATTATAAAACAGGACCTGAAGCTCGGTGCTTATCGCCGATATACAGGACATGCCCTAAATCAATCTTTACAATTAAAGAGAATGGATCGATCAAAACGCCTTCTTCTTCGTCGTTATACGCAGGTGAAAGAAAAGCAAAATGATAAAGTTTACGCTCACAGTCCTAAAGAAGCTGCTCAAGTTGTCGGAAAGATACAACGTGGTCTTCATCCTGCGTCAGTGATGGTTAGGTGGGGCGTGTCTTACCAAGGAGTCGCAAAACTAGATTTTTGTGAAAACTTCAGCCAAAGTGTATCAAGATACAGTCTTGGATCATGTTGTGAAACCTCTCAGCAATACACTTTATAAAAATATACGGTGTACTTTCCAGCAGGACTCTACACCTGGTCACAAGGCACGAACTACCCAAGCCTGGCTTGAAACCAACGTTCCGGACTTTATAAGATTTGAAGACTGGCTCTCATCGAGCCCAGACCTCAACCCTTTAGACTTCAATTTATGGTCAGTTTTAGAGAACATGGCCTGTTCTAAACAACACGGCGACATTGAGTCTCTTAAAAAATCTTTGGTGCAAGCAGTGGCGAATTTCCCTTGGAAACAGTGCGTGAATCCATAGATTCGTGGCCAAACAGATTAAAGGCCTGTATAAAAGCTAAAGGTGGCCATTTTGAATAGAATATGTTTTTATTTTTTGCTGAGGCGTTAATAAATATGTAGGTATAAATATTAATAATATTACATTACTTCATTTAAAAAAAATGCATTTTCATTTGTATAGAACTTATGGCTGGACTAGGTACTATCAGTATCAACAAGACGTGAATATAATATAATAAAGCGCACTGTGAATGAGTCCAAACTTTGTTTTACGGAATACCTAGGAAGTTTAACCAGTCTTCATTAAAAATTAATGAGTTTTAAAACATTTCGTCTACAATTCAACGAAAAATGCACGAAAAATCTAGAACTTGGAATGTACGTCAGGAATCAGCTTCATTAGCTCCTTCGGTTAGAGCCGATACTTATTTAAGTTTGTGACATGTGGCAAGCTGTGAGTTCGGCGTCAGGAGTTAGAGCGAATAGCTTTTCAAAGCAATTTGATACTGGGGTGCACCAGAGATGAAATGAAAGGGATATGCTCCATAAGTTGATAAGTGTCCATACCTACGCCTTCATGGAATTGGGCCTGTGATCTTAACAAACAAAACGGCAATTAAAAAACCTTTTGTTTATTACAGAACAATATAGAACAAAACCCTGCACTATTTGGTGTGTTCTAATGAATAATAAATTAAATTTATTGTTTTCTCCTTGAGGTGTGCGCAGCGTATGCTCGTACCACTCTTCTGCGGCTGCCCCGTCTCCAGTGGCTGGATTGCAGAGAAGTCCTGCCATCTGACAGACCTCAAGATGGCTTCGAACCCCACCCAGACGACTTGCGTTCTGGTTATTTCAACTTCTCTGTATTCCGGATCATGTCGGTACCTCAGCCGCCCAAGCCTGAGAAGGTATTTATTTACCTACCTAAGTTTTATATTTTATTTAACTAACTAAAACTATTTAATAGGTAGGTAGTTCTAAAGAGGAAATATAACCGTGCCTCCAGATTAAAGAATCTGCTGCAAATCGCCCGTGCGAAATCGAAACACGTTGTCAAAATCTTTGTCGAAGAGCAGCTCTCTTGGTAACTTCAACCAGCCGTCCCTGCCACCGTTGCACATGAGGAATGACTGGCCCCATACGGCAAAAGAGAAAGCCGATCTCCTTCCACGCCAGTATTAGGTAGGTTCTGAGTAAGCTCCATTTTCATTGAAACACAACACCAATTATTATACAAGTGAAAACTTCTTTAGCCACGTTGGGCACTTTTTGGTAGGGCAAAAACTTATGGGTTCACGTCACCGACATGCTGATAACTGGCGCACACGATAAATAATTACATAGAAAAAAAATATATAGTTAGACACTGAATGGCGAAAACTCGTGAGTTCGCGTCACCCAAATACTTATAACCACTGAACAGAAAAAAATGTAGAAGTGGCATCATCTCATTTTACTATGAAAACCAATGTCGCCAAACTCACTAATTTCGGCTTTATGTTTAATTCACAATCACGATAAGACATAACTACAAATTTAGTTTCAGCAATTTCGAACTTAATACAATTATGCTAATCTCATATTCTTATAGTGATTATGACAACCTCAGAACTTTTCTTAAATTACGAAAAATAACAAAAGTATAAAAACTTGAAGTAATAGGAACTCTATAACCATACATTTGAATTCTGTCAAAATACTTAGTGTTATATGTAAATGAATAAACATATCGATAAGTTAGTGACAACTAGAAATTATGTAATCAGGGTTGATAAAGTATATTATTACCGACTAGCTGACCCGACAGACGTTGTTCTGAAATTGGCAAAAATCTTATTTTGCAAATTGAATAATGGAATAATCTTATCAAAGTAGTGTATTGTCATCGGTCCACGATAAATCTTCAAAGTTTGAATGAAATCTGGCCGTTTAAAGTGTGTTAAAATTAAAAGAAAAGTAAGTAAAGTTACAAACATACATACAAACACACAAGTGAAGCTAATATAAAGCGTGTAAAAACTATGTTTTATGCGTATATTGCTTCCCAGGTAAATATAATGTTGGTATTGTAACTTTCCAAGACTATTCGTGTCCGCTGTATTGATTTTATTTGAATTGAGCTAAATATTGTCCATTCTTTTAAATAAAACTATACCTAAGAAAAAATATTGGCCAATCAATGAATTGCTGTTCGTTAGTCTCGCTAAAACTCGAGAACGGCTGGACCGATTTGGCTAAATTTTGTTCTTGAATTATCTGTGGAAGTCCAGAGAAAGTTTAAAAGGTGAATAAATAGGAAAATGCTGCTAAATTAAATAAAAACAACAAAGAACAATGGCGAACCTCCATACAAATTTTTGTTAACTTCTTTTTAAGCGTATTGGTATGAAAAATATGTAATAATATAGAGCTTGTATTGCTGAGTTGATTGACGCTAAGAATAAGACTGTAGCAAGTCTAGAAATAAATATATTCCAGTTTGAAGTTTTTGAGGTTATACCTGACCAAATAGCATCATATAAAATAAAACAATATATACACAGTATTTTTAGATATATAATAATGTATAGAGTTTATAGAAGCAACCAGGCGACTTTTTCGATTTGTACTTGAACTGAGTTAATACTTGCCATTTCCATTAAATCTTACTTTTAGGGAATCATGAGGGTAAGTATTATAATTAAATGGGGGCTCGGATATTGAACGAGAAGGTGGACAGTTGACTGCGATTATTAAGCCATTTTATATACTAGTTGAAGAGATGAGTGTGTGTATTTGTATAAATAAGTGTTGTGAAAGGCACATACGGGCACCGGATTTTAAGTCTTTAAAAAAAACAAGAATGGTACAAGCACTTGTGATAGTCAATGAAGGTTCGAAGATTATTTCTTGCCAATGAAACGTCGGTTCACAAACCCTAAGCGGAAGATGTTATAACAATAATCGGCAAAAAACCAGTTTCTCTTAGTTTAATTCTCTCTTATGTATAAAAGTTTACTACCTATAGTGGGGTAAAAAAAAACAATTTGTTACAAAACTTGTTAAAAATATAATAATATTTTTTTAGTCTTCATCTTCTCTTATCACAATATCATCAAGAAATTCTGCAGGTGCTGTAATATTTTGTTGATGTCTGGCCCAACCAAGATACCAAACAAGTGTCATAGTATGCGCACAACAGCCCACGGTCCGTCTACCAACTAAGCAACTACAGCAATATTCTACTATTCCTGCTCGTCCAGCCAGATTTGTTTCAATTAAAATATAGACATAATATTGTTTTCTGGAAACATGGCGTGACTTTATTTTACCTCTTATTAATATTGTATCACCACTGCCTCTAAGGTTGTGTCCAGAGGAATCTAGACGCTCACTGCACACCTCAATTCTGTATCCACCATGGAAACGTACATGCTCCCCATAATTAGAGCGAGCTTGTCTTATTTGATATGTTCCCAGAGCAAATAAAATTAAATCATTATATTCTAACATGGGAAAGTAAACATTGTTTCTGTGAGCCGTTATATTTTGAAAATTGACTGTTCTTCTATTCATGTTGTGAGCCTCAACCATGTTTGCCAGATTATTTTCTAAATTAATTTTCTCTCTCACTATTTCCAATATTTGTCTGGCATTTATATTATCTTGAAGGCGAACACCAAACCTATTTAATAAAGCAGCAGCTATTTCAAAGTTTTGCATCATGTGAGGAAGTGATCTATTGAAATATTCTTGTCTTAGTATTTTATAGTCTCTTTTGAAATATCCATTGACCACTTCCACCACCCAACTGCAAACGGTAACACAACGACTTTGATTGGCTTGAGCTGTTGTCAACTGGTGTTCACCTTCTAACAGTGATTCTGGCATAAATGCTCTATAGCCACAGTTTTCTAATAAACTGATGCTATCTCTGAATCCTCTATCTAAGATAAAAGCGTCACCACTTCTAAAATACAACCTTAGAGCAGAATTTTCATCATAAAATAAATTATTCATAATTACAGCATCTGATGTAGTTGCTTTGTATGGGCCAAAACAATCAACAATATATCCATCACAAGCAACAATTAAAAATGGTTTTACCAGATTTCTGTATTTGTGCAATGAATATGAATCCTTTTGGAACATATAGTTAGAGCTTTTATTAATATATATATATATATGTTCCATCACATATGACAATTGCAATAATTTCACCTCCAAAAAGTCCATTAGGAATGGTTAGGTTATGTTCCAATAATTCTTCATGAGTTATGTGGTTAATGCCAAGGTGTCTTGTTACAAAATCTTGGCACAAAATCTCCCTCACCTTGTCCATCAAACCTTCCAATGTTCGCCTTGGTACTTGTAATAATGTGGCAATCCTCTCATCTGAGTCTCCAGTTCTCATTTTGAGTAAAAGTGCAGCTGTGCCTAAGACTCCTCTGTGCAGTTGGGAGATTCGTGGTACTTCTTCAATTAACATATTGAATTTCTCCTTTGTAAGACCAATCCAGTACTGAAATACTCTGTTATCCATATTCTGGATATCATCAAAGTCAAGGGTCGGACTGAATGTGTTAACAAATGAAAACACATGTTGAATTTGTTCTACATTAAATGTTTCTATACTGTTGTCTGATGTTAACAATGTATCCCAGGAATTATTTGTTAAATGTTCACTACATATTCGAGCCAGTTTTGGCAAATAGTAATGGTGATTATGTAATACAGTGGCTCGTAATTTATCTGATATGTTATGGAATGTAGTACTGCTACAATTTGGAAAAACACAATTGTGTGTAGAATTGGCAGCTCGTCTGTAGTGTGGTAAAACTATTTGATGGGTTCTAACTGATGGTTCCAGCTGTGTGGGCTCAGCAGGTGCGGCTTCATTTGGCTGACTTTCATCTTGTTGTACATCAACATCTGTTAGGTCTCGTAGAGGCCTATTTTCATCTTGACGATTCATACGAATAACCTCTCTTTTAGTTCGCATCCAACAAGCATGACATATATGATCTACTGACGAGATCTGAAAAAAAATATTTTCATTTGAAATTATTTTCATAAATTAAGATTGATAAAGGCTCATTGATGTATGTTTTGTCACATAATTATTATTTACTTACATCACTGAACTGAAACACCATAATTTAATTATTAGAAGTTCAATTCAATAAATGCTTTTTATTTTCTTTTAAAGTATACAAACCTGTCTTGGTGCTACTCTGCTTTCTATAATGTTATATATAGATTGTTGCATTTCAGTAGGGTTTTCTCTTAGCACAATATCACTTTGTTGTTGCAATATTGAACAGCCACATAAAAGACAGACATTTGTATGTCCTCTTGTACTTGTTCCAGCTTCAACACCGCCAGAAACTTCACTCGGTAAATTATGATTAACTGTAGCCATGGCAAGATCTATGCATGCCTCACAGACATAGTCATCTTCCAAAACCTAAAAAATACATTAATTAAACACTATAATTAATATTTATATTAAAGCTTGGAAGAGTACACTAATTATTGGTTTTACAAAACAAAAATCTAACCGAATAGATACTACTAATACTTACAATTTGAGGGTACACCCAGCTGCAGATTATTGCAGTGACTCTTGAGTCTAAAGCCAATGCGGAGTATCGACGTAATTTATTAACGCATATGTTGCAGTTCACACACATGATACGTGTGGGTTTTACACGACTTCCCATCGTTTGTTATCAAAAATACACAACGAAATCCAAAGTGTACGGCAAAAAACGTAGTCCTAGTCCACAGCAATATGTCGTTAATAAAATAATATCGGAATAATTTGGCAAGCAAAATTCAACAATCACGACAGCCGAGAGGATGCTCTACTGAGTAAAAGATATTAGCTCTAGTCCGGAGGAATCAGAAAATTAACACGGAAAGTAACCAGAAAATTCATAAAAGAACGCGCGCCAACTATGAACTAACAAACACGAATGACATGACAGTGACAAGACATTAAGAGATAATATTTATTTTCTTGGTGGTATGCAGCATAGTGAGTGGTACTAGTTTATATGGGTTTGTGCCATTTTTATTGTATTTTGGAAGGCTTATCATAATGTAAATCAAAGCATTAGTATACAAGACAGGCAAAGTAATGCTTAAGTAAGTAACAGGATAGATATAATAACTCTACTGGTCAAAAGACATAAGTCGAAGCCAAAATCGATAAATTATGACATTTCAATTACAGTCAAATAGCTGCTTCTTAACAAAAAGACATTTGAGATCCTTTTTTTAAGTGAATTATTTTCCTGACTTAATCAGGATTAAATAGAAGTCTGAAAAATCTTATGAATTTATAATATGTAGATTCGTAATAGTGACGTTTTAATACGCTAAATAGTTAACTCAACAATTATTTCGCCATTGTCCTTTGGTTTTTCTTTGATGTGTCCATAAATAATTTCTATGAGAGAATTTATTGACGCACGGTTTTTTTTTTTTTTGAGAGGAGGAAATACGGTTACGTATTTACGCCCCGGAACGGGGCGTAATATGTCGGTCTCGAGTGTCCGCGTAAGCGGACACCCCATACCGACTAAAACCTCCTCTGTGCTGTTAGCAGCCCTGGCTTTCACAGCGAAGTAGGACGTGGGCCGTGGAGGCCGCAAAGACTACGCAACAACAGTCGCGGGGCATCTCCTAAGGAGACTCGAACCTCAGACCGGCTGTGTGCTTGTGGGAAGGAGAGAGAATGAAAATGAAGATGAAATGAAGATGAAAGATGAAAAGGTGATAAGAACACACTCGCCGGCGAGTGTGGTGATGTTTTGTGTAATGTATGTAAGAGTGTACGTATGTGTGTTTGTGTGTATGTACGTAGTGTAAATGTTTGTGTGCATGTATGTTTGTGTTTGTGTCTGTTTGTGGAGTGTGTTTGTGATTGTGTAAGTGGTGTATGTCAGTCCGTCAGTCAGTCCGTGTGTGAGCGAGTGTAGTGAAGCGATTACAGGACGAGGACTAACGTCTCGTCGGGTATCAAAAGAATGTGTGGTGTATCTAGGGTGCGGGCCGCTGGCCATCGTCAGAGCGACGAGTGCCAGTGGTTTGCGGTGGTTGACCGCGCCTACGCCTGCGAAGGCGGTGTGTGCGTGTCTGTGTCGGTGTTTGTGTGGGTGTCGCGTTCGCGATGGTGATGTCGTCATCCGGGTCTACCGTTACGTGTCTGGGACGTCTTATTGGGTTGAGACTATGGTGAAGGGGGGTGTACCCGCATGCCTTCCTAACCAAGATATTGGGATGGTTAGGCGCCTTGTCAAAGAAGCGTCGCGAGATCTCTTTAAAGTGTTGAGCTATCGTCGGAAGCTCTAGGTCGCGGTGAAGGTCAACGATTCGGATGAACCACGGGGCTCCGGTTGCCATGCGCGTGAATTTATTTTGAACTACTTGCAAACGACGTAAGTAACTCGGTCGGGTGTGCGCGAAAACCACGCTTGCGTATGACAGTATGGGCCGTACGATGGTTTTGTACAGTGTCACTTTGTGTTTGAGCGGGAGTTTGCTTCGCCCACACACAAGTGGATAAAGACGACTGAGGACAAATCGGGCTCTATTGCATACCGTATCAATATGTTTCTTGATGTTCATATTGCTGTTGAACGTGACTCTTAAGTATTTGTAATCCTTCACCCACGGTATGGGTGTTTCATACAATTTAATGACGTCGGTCGGTCGTTTTTTAGCGCGGATGCTATACGCGTTACCGAAGAGTACCGCTGCACTCTTGGTGGGGTTCACTTCAATCCGCCATTTTCTGAACCAGTTGCCTAGTTCATCGACGGCGGCTTGAAGCACTTTAATGTTCCTGCTCAAGGTTGAGCGGTTCAATAGAGCGGAGCCAAAGTAGAGTGCCGTATCGTCAGCGTACTTAGCGAGCTGGACACTCGGAAACTTGGGAATGTCGCTCGTGAAGAGCGAGAAAAGAGTGGGAGAGAGGACTGAACCCTGTGGCACGCCAGACCTGATGGGTCTGGGTGAGGATAGGGTGCCCTCTACTCGATATCGGAAGGAGCGATCAGTAAAGTAGGCTCGTATGATGCGCACGAGCCTGTCTGGCACTCCCAGTTGATACAGCTTGAATACTAATCCGTTGTGCCATACCTTGTCGAATGCCTTCGCGACATCGAAAAACATGGCTGCCGTGGTAGCGTGAAGTTGACGCCGTACGAGAATGTACTCGGTGAGTCGGTGAGCCTGCTGGGGACACGAGTGAGCGGTTCTGAATCCGAAGTGTATGTCGGGTATCAGGTTGAGCTCCGCGATGTAATGATTAAGACGCGCGAGGATTAATCTTTCGTAAAGTTTCCCGATCGAGTTAATTAAGCTAATAGGCCTATAGCTACTCGGATTATTTTTAGGTTTATTGGGTTTTGGGATACCGATAACAATGGAATCCTTCCATTGTTCGGGGAACGCGCTATTAGACAATATAATATTAAAAATGGTAACCAATAAAGTAATAAGAGTCGAGGGTAGGATTTTAAGAACCCTATTGTTTATAGTGACGTATCGTTCATACATTGAACATTGATCTTAGTAAGATATAAAGTTTAAAATTATAATTGTTGCTAAATATGTGTTACCTTAGTTTCTAAAGATAGAACGTTTACCAATCTCCAACTTATAGTGTTATCCCACAAATATTTTAAATAAAACTTGCACTAAAACTGCTTAAGTCCGAACACCTTTTTGTCTAACTTAGCGTAGTGTTGTATGGATTAACAAGTGCCACATTTAATAAAAGAAGTGACTATAATCAAACGAGTTTCACTATTATAACTTCGCGGGACTATCATTTGCGATGTTCAATAATTAACTAACTATCAAGTGTCGTGGATTTGTGCGCAAATACATATAAAGTGAATCTGTATAAGTGGAGGGTACTTTCAAACTGGATAAACTAACAATCGTGTTTATGACGTTTGAGCTCTAATCAAGACACCGATCAATTTACATTGTATATTTCATACAGAATCCTAGATAACGCATAGCTCTGTGGTCTTTAAGCAGACTAATACTGCGGCACTCCAGGTTCAAATATACAGTAATATTTAATATAGTGTTATTACTGTTTTTTTTTCTCTTCTTTTATTGTTTTTTAATATTTACATTATTTGCAAAAAATGTCCTGTGCAGGGTGTAATGATGAAATAAGACGTAGTAAACCGTGCGTAAAATGCCGCAAGTGTAAAAACTGCTCCCATCAAACCTGCTTGAACTATAATAGTAACAAAACCTTGCCACAGTCGAGAATTGCAGAGGGATGGTTATGCCCAGATTGCTCTGCTAAAGCCAAGCGCGGTGGTGATAATTCAAGTACACCCATTAAGATAGCGCAAGATAGTGGCAGTCCGTCGTTTATTAGTGAAACTAATAATGAAGCCGTCGTATTATCACAATTTATTTCCGATGCTCAATTGACCACACTTAAAAATGAGATAGTCCAAGCTATGAAGAAGGAACTACCACAGATGATTTTAGCTCAAATGACGACAGTAATATCGCCTTTGGAAGGGCGGCTGAAAGAACTTCAAAGCTCTGTTACATTTCTGAGTGAAAAGTATGATGATTTCAGCATCAAAGTGGAAAAGTTAGTGCTTGACAGTCAACGTCATGATGAGCTTATTAATAAAAATATTGCGGAAATCAGTAGACTAAATGAGACAGTAAGATTTTTAGAACAGCAGTTGAGGGAATGTAATATTGAGATACACGGTGTTAATGAGTCCAAATCTGAGAATTTGGTAAGCATAATAAAGCAGATTGCAACCACTGTATCATTAAAGCTTGAAGATTACGATGTTATGAAAGTTACCAGAGTTGCCAAAATTAATAAAGACAACAAGAAACCGCGAACAATCGTTCCTAAATTGACGAGCCCTAGGCGCCGTGATGAATTTCTCTCTGCCGTGTCTCGGTATAATAAATCGAATCCCTCTAATTAATTCAACACGAACGTCGTGGGCATTGGTGGAGATAGATCGCCTATATATGTTGCTGAACATCTGTCACCTGCGAACAAGTCTCTCCACGCTGCTGCTCGGCTGAAGGCAAAGGAGAGTAAATATAAGTTTGTGTGGATTCGCGATGGTCACATCTATGTAAGAAAGGACGAAAATTCCCGCTATATCCTCATTAAATCTTCCCAATCTTTAGATAAAATAGTTTAAGAATATTAGTTTATTTTTTATGTCAAGGTTCTTTTAGTTCATATTACGACCAACTATGGGTCTGAAAGTCTATTTGCAAAATATTAGAGGTATGAATACTAAATGTGTAGATATTTTTAACACTATATTATGTACTGACTTTGATGTAATATGTTTATGTGAGACATGGCTAACTGATGCTGTATTTTCTTCAGAAATTTTTGATGCTAGATATCGAGTAATAAGGCGTGATAGGGATTCCAATTTCTTGAAAAAGAATAACAAAGATCATGGAGGTGGAGTGCTAATTGCTTTATCAAAACATATAAACTACCTATCATCATGGGTGATTTCAATATACCCGATACTATATGGCAAAGCTATCATACGAACATTGCTCTCAAGAACAACGATAGGTTACATTTCCTCAATGATTTTATGAACAAAACTAACTTAATGCAATATAATAAAATTACAAATTGCTGTAATAATGTTCTTGAATTAATACTTACAGATCTGAATGTAATTAATGTGTCTCGCACTGTTCCTATAAGCAGACCAGAAGATAAATTTCATCCACCAATTTTACTATAGATTTATCCAAGCACTTAAGAGAGAACACACTATTTCCTATGTAAAATTTTAGAAAAACTGACTACGCGAAATGTATCACAGAAATAGGTGACATTGATTGGTTCAGTGCTGATTCATTACAATGCAATGATTTCGTAGATTTTTTCTATAACAATCTCTGGGATATAATTAGTAAGAATACGCCTTCTGGATCACGTAAAAGTACTCGACATCCTACATGGTTTTCCAAACCATTAATTAAGACATTAAAAGAGCAAAGTAAATATCATCATCGATTTAAAGCCTACAACAACCCTCGCGACTATGATCAGTATGCTCTGCTAAGGACTCGCTCAAAATTATTGATGAACCAATGTTTCCGGTTTTATATATGTAATATAGAGTGCAGTCTTAAAAATAATGTGAAAGCATTTTGGCGATATACCAAATCTAAGCGTATTACCAATGATCTGCCTAAGTCAATTAGATATTTGAATAAAACTGCTAGCTCTGGAAATGATATATCGAATCTTTTTGCTGAATACTTCTCATCTGTTTACAAATCTAATAACTCAACTACAGCGTATAATCCAGATTTTCCAAGTTCCAGTTACTCAATATGTTCAATTAAATTTTCTGAATATGAAGTATATAAGCACATCAACAAAATCGACATTAACAAAGGTAGTGGACCAGATATGATACCACCAATATTTATTAAGATGTGTGCGTCGTCTCTGAAAGTACCTTTGACAATTATTATAAACAAATCACTAAGTGAAGGGGTTTTTCCTGAGCTATGGAAAATTGCTAAAATCACTCCCATACATAAAGCAGGTGACAAAACTGACGCAACAAACTACCGGCCTATTAGTATATTAAACTGTTTTGCCAAAATATTTGAGAGTATAGTTTATAATTCACTTTATAATCATTTCAAGCATAGACTCAATCCGGTTCAACATGGCTTTGTCAGTGGTAAGTCTACTGCATCCAATCTGTTAACATATTCAAATTACTTATGTCAATCTTTTAATAGTAAATCCCAAGCGGATTCAGTGTATATTGATTTTTCTAAAGCTTTTGATCGGGTCAATCATTTTATTCTCTTAAACAAGCTGGAACACTTAGGTTTTAATGGTAATCTTCATCGTTGGTTACATAGTTATCTCATGAATCGTTCCCAGATAGTTGCATTGTATGGCTTTGAATCTATTCCTTTTGAATCCACTTCCGGGGTCCCTCAGGGCTCAAATTTAGGACCCCTGCTATTTTTGATCTTCATCAATGACCTTCTTGATAAAATGACATGTAAATGTTTAGCTTATGCTGATGATATTAAATTATACACCCAGATATCAAGAATTGAAGATTGCTATTTACTTCAGGATAACGTTAATACTTTAAATGAATGGTGTAAAACTAACGACATGTCATTAAATATAAAAAAATGTCAATTTATTAGCTTCACAAAAAAAAGGAATACAATAAATTTTAACAATTCCATAGATGGTACCAATTTAGTCAGGGTTGGTGTTCTACGTGATTTAGGTGTGTGGTTCGATTCATCATTAAGTTTTAAACATCATTATGAAACCATAGTGAAAAAAGCAAGTCATCCTACTTGCTTTTTGCTACTAGGATTTATGATGCGCACATCAAAACCATTCAAGCACATAGATTCGCTAAAGATACTTTACACCTCACTAGTAGGACAGCAACTTGAGTACTGTTCCTCAGTCTGGGCACCCATTTACAAAGCTGACAAAGATAGTATAGAAACAGTTCAAAAGCGATTCATTAGAAAATTATGTATAAGAATGGGATTGAGACGAGCCATACCTGAGTATGAGGACCGCTTGGTATATTTTAAATTTCAAACTCTTAAATGCAGGCGAGAAATTGCTGACATGGCTATCCTACACAGGATTGTGCATGGGACTTTTAGCAATGATTTATTAACAGATGTTCACTTTATTACTCGCAAGCAAGCCACTCGTATGCCTACAATTTTTGCAATACCGCACTGTTACAACAATGTCGCATATAATAATCCACTTCATCGTATGTGCCAATTATTTAACGAGTTAAATAGTATTAAAAATTGTGAAATTGACATATTTAATATAAGTTTATATAATTTTAAATTAACAATTAAGAAGCACTGTACCATAGAACTCAAATATTAGCTGTACTTACATATTTTCAATGCGATTGTAAATAATATAACGCTGTGTATAATAGTTAGATTAACAATTTTATAGTGATAAGATCTTTATTTTTATTTTATATTACACATGTTTTACTTTGTAATCGTTTTTGTACCTAAATTAAATAAATAAATAGTGTCGGGCCCCAGGGCCTTCTTGGAGTGAAGCTCCTTAATGATTAGCTTCACCTCTTCGTAATAGGTGGGTTTTATTACATCGCCTGAAGGGCTCAGAGCGGAGCGACGTTCAACTTCACGATCAATTTCGTCAACGTGTGTCGGGTCGGCTGCTGCATTTGGAGAGCACTGACTCTCGAGACTATCGGCGAGGCATTCAGCCTTCTCATCGTCATCGAGCGCCGGCTGCAGTCCCGGTCTGTCCAAAGGAGGCATGACAGTGGGCGGCTCCTGTTTGAACGCGCGAGGCAGCTTCCAGAAAGCCACATGTGATGGCTTAAGGTTGCCGAGCAAGCGGTCCCAACGTTCGCCGCGAAGTTCCGCGATACGTTCCTGTACCACCCGCTGTAGGTAGCGGAGGTGGCGCCTATTCCCGACCGACGGATACCTATCGTAAAGTCTAGTGGCTCTGTGCTTCTGTGTGAGTAAGTTCCTGACCTCTGGAGGCAGGTTCAGGCGATGCGGTTGCATCGTCGGAACCTGCCTGGAGCAGGTCTTGATCCTATTCTGTATATGTGACGTCACATGAGAGATAGCACTGTGAGCCGTGTCGACCGAGTCGATGACGTCCGGTATAAGGTCAAGGTCGTCGGACTTGATAGACTCGAGATCCTTTTCCAGCCGTTGCCAGTCGATCACTGTTTTCGTCGGTGGTTGAAAGTTAACCGGTGGGCCTACATTTAGGACGACGGGCCGGTGGGCTGACTCTAATTCGTGAAAAACCTCGATTGAATTTACATTGAGCGTTACTATTTTAAGTAACGCAACGTCTAGAATGTCGGGTCGGTGCGCGGCGTTATCCGGATAACGTGTTGGTTCGTCGGGTGCTTTTACTGAAAAGTTCAGCGTGTCTGTCAGCGAATCTAATAAGATTCCGTTTCAATTTGTGGCTCTACTGTTCCAGCTGGAGTGTTTGGCGTTAAGATCGCCGCCCACTATGACTGCGGCCCCGTGGCCGAGTAATGCTTCTATATCTGTGTCTAATACTTGTTTGTTAGGCGGAAGATAAGCTGAAATAACAGTGATCGGTAGGTGATTCGCCATACTGACTCGGATGGCAGAGGCCTCGATGTTAGTGAGGACTGGAGGATCTATAGGTATGCAGTGTAGAGACCTTTTAAAATAAATGAGGGTGCCGCCCATACGGGTGGTGCGATCATTCCTGACTAAGTTATAATTAGCGATACGCGGATCACGTATACGTGGTTTTAGAAATGTCTCTTGCACTAAGAATAGGTCTAATTGATGTTCGTGAGCGAACTCCTTCACCAAGTCTAGTTGAGGCTTAAAGCCTTGGGCGTTAAAATACGCTATACGGAGCGTATGTGGTTTAACCCGTCCGCTTACGTAATTAGGCATCGCGAATGTTTTCCCCCTATATCGGAGAGGGCTCGGAATATTTTGGCGTTGTCTGCCATAACTTGCAGGAGCGACGGCGGGTCGTCCCGGACAGCATCGAGCCTGCTGGCCAGGGCTGTGATTTCGTCTATGTAATACGACGCACGGTTTGACAGTTCTGCTGTGAAACAATTTCATTACGACAGCAGGGTGCATATTTTACGAAGTAATTTTTGATGTTATGGTATATTATTCACAAATTCAAATAAAAACATTATTTTATTTATTATATACAGAACAACGTCTGTCGGGTCAGCTAGTATCATTATAAAATAAGCGTGGGGTGTAGAAGAATTATTACTTTTACCCGACTGCCAAATTTCAAATAACTAAAAATTTAATTTAATACACCTTTACCTTTAATATTAATAAAATTCTATTATTTGTATGTGCTACATATTGATAGTTTTGAAGTCGGTGCCAAGCCAAATGTAATACGAAGTACCTACACTCGCCACGCTTGACTTTGAGCGGGATAGCTTCGTCTAGAACAAAACAACCCAAGCGGACAGACACGTGTGGCCAGACAACCTTAATAATTGCAGTAAGTAAACTGTTTAAAATATTAAGTTTTATTTTGTTTAGGGCTTGGCACCGACTTAAATCCTATCAATAGGTAGCACATATAAATAATAGCATTCTATTAATATTAAAGGTAAGGTGTATTAAACTAAATTTTTAGTTATTTGATACTTTTCAGTTTTTGAACTCAGTTTTTTAATCGTAGTTTTTTTATAATAATATCTTAAAAAGCACCCCACGATTTTTTTATAATGATTTAATATATTTTTTTACACTATTTTGAATTTAAATTTATTTTCTATTTTTTAGTTGAATTTTATATAAAGCGTGTTTTTTTAGTTTTTTTAATTATATAATATAAATAATAATCATTACAATAATTATATAATAATTATAGTAATGATGAAGTATTAATAATCTTGTATAACTTTTCTAAAGCCACGCATACGCGATCCGCGTATCGCTAATTATAACTTAGTCAGCAATTATTGCACCACCCGTATGGGTGGTACCCTCATTTATTTTAAACGGTCTCTACACTGTATACCTTTCGATCCTCCGGTCCTCACTAACATCGAGACCTCTGCCATCCGAATCAGTATGGCGAATCACCAGCCGATCACTGTTATTTCAGCTTATCTACCGCCTAACAAACAAATATTACACACAGATATCGAAGCATTACTCGGCCACGGGGCCGCAGTCATAGTGGGCGGCGATCTTAACGCCAAACACTCCAGCTGGAACAGTAGAGCCACAAGTAGAAATGGAATTTTATTAGATTCTCTTACAGACACGCTGAACCTTTCAGTAGTAGCACCTGACGAACCAACACGATATCCGGATATCGTCGCGCACCGACCCGACATACAAGACGTTGCGTTACTTAAAAACGTAACGCTCAATGTAAATTCAATCGAAGTTTTTCACGTTTTTTCGTCCTTAATGTAGACCCACCGGTTAACTTTCAATCACCGACGAAAACAGTGATCGACTGGCAACGGCTGGGAAAGGATCTCGAGACTATCAAGTCCGACGACCTTATACCGGACGTCATCGACTCGGTTGACACGGCTCACAGTGCTATCTCTCATGTGACGTCACACATCCAGAACAGGATCAAGGCCTGCTCCAGGCAGGTCCCGACGATGCAACCGCATCGCCTAAACCTGCCACCAGAGGTCAGAGCCACTAGAGCTTACGATAGGTATCCGTCGGTCGAGAATAGGCGCCACCTACGCTACCTACAGCGGGTGGTACGGTAACGTATCGCGGAACTCCGCGGCGAACGTTGGGACCGCTTGCTCGGCAACCTTAAGCCATCACATGTGGCTTTCTCTAAGCTACCTCGCGCGTTCAAACAGGAGCCGCCCACTATCATGCCTCCTTTGGATAGACCGGGACTGCAGCCGGCGCTCGATGACGATGAGAAGGCTAAATGCCTTGCCGACAGTCTCGAGAGTCAGTGCTCTGCCGACCCGACACACGTTGACGAAGTTGATCGTGAAGTTGAACGTCGCTCCGCTCTAAGCCCTTCAGGCGATGAAATAAAACCCACCTCTCACGAAGAGGTGAAGCTAATTATTAAGGAGCTTCTCTCCAAGAAGTCCCCGGGGCATGACACTATAAACAATAGGGTCCTTAAAATTCTACCCTCGACACTTATTACTTTATTGGTTACCATTTTTAATATCCTTTTGTCTAATAGCGCGTTCCCCGAACAATGGAAGGTTTCCATTGTTCGTGGAACGCTTTACGCGGAACGTTCGAATCCCAAAACCCAATAAACCTAAAGCTAATCCGAGTAGCCTATTAGCTTAATTAACTCGATCGGGAAACTTTACGAAAGATCAATTCTGGCGCGTCTTAATCATTACATCGCGGAGCTCAACCTGATACCCGACATATAGTTCGGATTCAGAACCGCTCACTCGTGTCCCCAGCACGCCCACCGACTCACCGAGTACATTCTCGTACGGCGTCAACTTCACGCTACCACGGCAGCCGTGTTTTTCGATGTCGCGAAAGCCTTCGACAAGGTATGGTACAACGGCTTAGTATTCAAGTTGTATCAACTGGGAGTGCCAGACAGGCTCGTGCGCATCATACGAGCCTACTTTACTGATCGCTCCTTCCGATATCGAGTAGAGGGCACCCTATCCTCACCCAGACCCATCAGGTCTGGCGTGCCACAGGGTTCAGTCCTCTCTCCCACTCTTTTCTCGCTCTTCACGAGCGACATTCCCAAGTTTCCGAGTGTCCAGCTCGCTAAGTACGCTGACGATACGGCACTCTACTTTGGCTCCGCTCTATTGAACCGCTCAACCTTGAGCAGGAACATTAAAGTGCTTCAAGCCGCCGTCGATGAACTAGGCAACTGGTTCAGAAAATGGCGGATTGAAGTGAACCCCACCAAGAGTGCAGCGGTACTCTTCGGTAACGCGTATAGCATCCGCGCTAAAAAACGACCGACCGACGTCATTAAATTGTATGAAACACCCATACCGTGGGTGAAGGATTACAAATACTTAAGAGTCACGTTCAACAGCAATATGAACATCAAGAAACATATTGATACGGTATGCAATAGAGCCCGATTTGTCCTCAGTCGTCTTTATCCACTTGTGTGTGGGCGAAGCAAACTCCCGCTCAAACACAAAGTGACACTGTACAAAACCATCGTACGGCCCATACTGTCATACGCAAGCGTGGTTTTCGCGCACACCCGACCGAGTTACTTACGTCGTTTGCAAGTAGTTCAAAATAAATTCACGCGCATGGCAACCGGAGCCCCGTGGTTCATCCGAATCGTTGACCTTCACCGCGACCTAGAGCTTCCGACGATAGCTCAACACTTTAAAGAGATCTCGCGACGCTTCTTTGACAAGGCGCCTAACCATCCCAATATCTTGGTTAGGAAGGCATGCGGGTACACCCCCCTTCACCATAGTCTCAACCCAATAAGACGTCCCAGACACGTAACGGTAGACCCGGATGACGACATCACCATCGCGAACGCGACACCCACACAAACACCGACACAGACACGCACACACCGCCTTCGCAGGCGTAGGCGCGGTCAACCACCGCAAACCACTGGCACTCGTCGCTCTGACGATGGCCAGCGGCCCGCACCCTAGATACACCACACATTCTTTTGATACCCGACGAGACGTTAGTCCTCGTCCTGTAATCGCTTCACTACACTCGCTCACACACGGACTGACTGACGGACTGACATACACCACTTACACAATCACAAACACACTCCACAAACAGACACAAACACAAACATACATGCACACAAACATTTACACTACGTACATACACACAAACACACATACGTACACTCTTACATACATTACACAAAACATCACCACACTCGCCGGCGAGTGTGTTCTTATCACCTTTTCATCTTTCATCTTCATTTCATCTTCATTTTCATTCTCTCTCCTTCCCACAAGCACACAGCCGGTCTGAGGTTCGAGTCTCCTTAGGAGATGCCCCGCGACTGTTGTTGCGTAGTCTTTGCGGCCTCCACGGCCCACGTCCTACTTCGCTGTGAAAGCCAGGGCTGCTAACAGCACAGAGGAGGTTTTAGTCGGTATGGGGTGTCCGCTTACGCGGACACTCGAGACCGACATATTACGCCCCGTTCCGGGGCGTAAATACGTAACCGTATTTCCTCCTCTCAAAAAAAAAAAAAAACCGTGCGTCAATAAATTCTCTCATAGAAATTATTTATGGACACATCAAAGAAAAACCAAAGGACAATGGCGAAATAATTGTTGAGTTAACTATTTAGCGTATTAAAACGTCACTATTACGAATCTACATATTATAAATTCATAAGATTTTTCAGACTTCTATTTAATCCTGATTAAGTCAGGAAAATAATTCACTTAAAAAAAGGATCTCAAATGTCTTTTTGTTAAGAAGCAGCTATTTGACTGTAATTGAAATGTCATAATTTATCGATTTTGGCTTCGACTTATGTCTTTTGACCAGTAGAGTTATTATATCTATCCTGTTACTTACTTAAGCATTACTTTGCCTGTCTTGTATACTAATGCTTTGATCGTCGGACTTGATAGACTCGAGATCCTTTTCCAGCCGTTGCCAGTCGATCACTGTTTTCGTCGGTGGTTGAAAGTTAACCGGTGGGCCTACATTTAGGACGACGGGCCGGTGGGCTGACTCTAATTCGTGAAAAACCTCGATTGAATTTACATTGAGCGTTACTATTTTAAGTAACGCAACGTCTAGAATGTCGGGTCGGTGCGCGGCGTTATCCGGATAACGTGTTGGTTCGTCGGGTGCTTTTACTGAAAAGTTCAGCGTGTCTGTCAGCGAATCTAATAAGATTCCGTTTCAATTTGTGGCTCTACTGTTCCAGCTGGAGTGTTTGGCGTTAAGATCGCCGCCCACTATGACTGCGGCCCCGTGGCCGAGTAATGCTTCTATATCTGTGTCTAATACTTGTTTGTTAGGCGGAAGATAAGCTGAAATAACAGTGATCGGTAGGTGATTCGCCATACTGACTCGGATGGCAGAGGCCTCGATGTTAGTGAGGACTGGAGGATCTATAGGTATGCAGTGTAGAGACCTTTTAAAATAAATGAGGGTGCCGCCCATACGGGTGGTGCGATCATTCCTGACTAAGTTATAATTAGCGATACGCGGATCACGTATACGTGGTTTTAGAAATGTCTCTTGCACTAAGAATAGGTCTAATTGATGTTCGTGAGCGAACTCCTTCACCAAGTCTAGTTGAGGCTTAAAGCCTTGGGCGTTAAAATACGCTATACGGAGCGTATGTGGTTTAACCCGTCCGCTTACGTAATTAGGCATCGCGAATGTTTTCCCCCTATATCGGAGAGGGCTCGGAATATTTTGGCGTTGTCTGCCATAACTTGCAGGAGCGACGGCGGGTCGTCCCGGACAGCATCGAGCCTGCTGGCCAGGGCTGTGATTTCGTCTATGTAATACGACGCACGGTTTGACAGTTCTGCTGTGAAACAATTTCATTACGACAGCAGGGTGCATATTTTACGAAGTAATTTTTGATGTTATGGTATATTATTCACAAATTCAAATAAAAACATTATTTTATTTATTATATACAGAACAACGTCTGTCGGGTCAGCTAGTATCATTATAAAATAAGCGTGGGGTGTAGAAGAATTATTACTTTTACCCGACTGCCAAATTTCAAATAACTAAAAATTTAATTTAATACACCTTTACCTTTAATATTAATAAAATTCTATTATTTGTATGTGCTACATATTGATAGTTTTGAAGTCGGTGCCAAGCCAAATGTAATACGAAGTACCTACACTCGCCACGCTTGACTTTGAGCGGGATAGCTTCGTCTAGAACAAAACAACCCAAGCGGACAGACACGTGTGGCCAGACAACCTTAATAATTGCAGTAAGTAAACTGTTTAAAATATTAAGTTTTATTTTGTTTAGGGCTTGGCACCGACTTAAATCCTATCAATAGGTAGCACATATAAATAATAGCATTCTATTAATATTAAAGGTAAGGTGTATTAAACTAAATTTTTAGTTATTTGATACTTTTCAGTTTTTGAACTCAGTTTTTTAATCGTAGTTTTTTTATAATAATATCTTAAAAAGCACCCCACGATTTTTTTATAATGATTTAATATATTTTTTTACACTATTTTGAATTTAAATTTATTTTCTATTTTTTAGTTGAATTTTATATAAAGCGTGTTTTTTTAGTTTTTTTAATTATATAATATAAATAATAATCATTACAATAATTATATAATAATTATAGTAATGATGAAGTATTAATAATCTTGTATAACTTTTCTAAAGCCACGCATACGCGATCCGCGTATCGCTAATTATAACTTAGTCAGCAATTATTGCACCACCCGTATGGGTGGTACCCTCATTTATTTTAAACGGTCTCTACACTGTATACCTTTCGATCCTCCGGTCCTCACTAACATCGAGACCTCTGCCATCCGAATCAGTATGGCGAATCACCAGCCGATCACTGTTATTTCAGCTTATCTACCGCCTAACAAACAAATATTACACACAGATATCGAAGCATTACTCGGCCACGGGGCCGCAGTCATAGTGGGCGGCGATCTTAACGCCAAACACTCCAGCTGGAACAGTAGAGCCACAAGTAGAAATGGAATTTTATTAGATTCTCTTACAGACACGCTGAACCTTTCAGTAGTAGCACCTGACGAACCAACACGATATCCGGATATCGTCGCGCACCGACCCGACATACAAGACGTTGCGTTACTTAAAAACGTAACGCTCAATGTAAATTCAATCGAAGTTTTTCACGTTTTTTCGTCCTTAATGTAGACCCACCGGTTAACTTTCAACCACCGACGAAAACAGTGATCGACTGGCAACGGCTGGGAAAGGATCTCGAGACTATCAAGTCCGACGACCTTATACCGGACGTCATCGACTCGGTTGACACGGCTCACAGTGCTATCTCTCATGTGACGTCACACATCCAGAACAGGATCAAGGCCTGCTCCAGGCAGGTCCCGACGATGCAACCGCATCGCCTAAACCTGCCACCAGAGGTCAGAGCCACTAGAGCTTACGATAGGTATCCGTCGGTCGAGAATAGGCGCCACCTACGCTACCTACAGCGGGTGGTACGGTAACGTATCGCGGAACTCCGCGGCGAACGTTGGGACCGCTTGCTCGGCAACCTTAAGCCATCACATGTGGCTTTCTCTAAGCTACCTCGCGCGTTCAAACAGGAGCCGCCCACTATCATGCCTCCTTTGGATAGACCGGGACTGCAGCCGGCGCTCGATGACGATGAGAAGGCTAAATGCCTTGCCGACAGTCTCGAGAGTCAGTGCTCTGCCGACCCGACACACGTTGACGAAGTTGATCGTGAAGTTGAACGTCGCTCCGCTCTAAGCCCTTCAGGCGATGAAATAAAACCCACCTCTCACGAAGAGGTGAAGCTAATTATTAAGGAGCTTCTCTCCAAGAAGTCCCCGGGGCATGACACTATAAACAATAGGGTCCTTAAAATTCTACCCTCGACTCTTATTACTTTATTGGTTACCATTTTTAATATCCTTTTGTCTAATAGCGCGTTCCCCGAACAATGGAAGGTTTCCATTGTTCGTGGAACGCTTTACGCGGAACGTTCGAATCCCAAAACCCAATAAACCTAAAGCTAATCCGAGTAGCCTATTAGCTTAATTAACTCGATCGGGAAACTTTACGAAAGATCAATTCTGGCGCGTCTTAATCATTACATCGCGGAGCTCAACCTGATACCCGACATATAGTTCGGATTCAGAACCGCTCACTCGTGTCCCCAGCAGGCTCACCGACTCACCGAGTACATTCTCGTACGGCGTCAACTTCACGCTACCACGGCAGCCGTGTTTTTCGATGTCGCGAAAGCCTTCGACAAGGTATGGTACAACGGCTTAGTATTCAAGTTGTATCAACTGGGAGTGCCAGACAGGCTCGTGCGCATCATACGAGCCTACCTTACTGATCGCTCCTTCCGATATCGAGTAGAGGTCACCCTATCCTCACCCAGACCCATCAGGTCTGGCGTGCCACAGGGTTCAGTCCTCTCTCCCACTCTTTTCTCGCTCTTCACGAGTGACATTCCCAAGTTTCCGAGTGTCCAGCTCGCTCAGTACGCTGAATAAACAATACTTAGGAGTCACGTTCAACAGCAATATGAACTTCAAGAAACATATCGATACGGTATGCAATAGAGCCCGATTCGTCCTCAGTCGGCTTTATCCACTTGTGTGTGGGCGAAGCAAACTTCCGCTCAAACAGAAAGTGACACTGTACAAAACCATCGTACGGCCCATACTGTCATACACAAGCGTCGTGTTCGCGCACATCCGACCGAGCTACTTACGTCGTTTGCAAGTGGTTCAAAATAAATTCACGCGCATGGCAACCGGAGCCCCGTGGTTCATCCGAAACGTAGATCTTCACCGCGATCTAGAGCTTCCGACGATAGCTCAACACTTTAAAGAGATCTCGCGACGCTTCTTTGACAAGGCGCCTAACCATCCCAACATCTTGGTTAGGAAGGCATGTGGGTACACCCCGCTTCACCATAGTCTCAACCCAATAAGACGTCCCAGGCACGTCACGGTAGACCCTGATGACGAAATAACCATCGCGAACGCGGCACCCACACAAACACCGACACAGACACGCACACACCGCCTTCGCAAACATAGGCGCGGTCAACCGCCGCAAACCACTGGCACTCGTCACTCTGACGATGGCCAGCGGCCCGCAACCTAGATACACCACACATTCTTTTGATACCCGACGAGACGTTAGTCCTCGTCCTGTAAGCGTTTCACTCCACTAACACTCACTCACGGACTGACTGACAGACTGACATACACCACTTACACAATCACAAACACACCCCACAAACAGACACAAACACAAACATACATGCACACAAACATTTACACTACCTACATACATACATACACTCATAAACACATACATACACACTTACATACATTACACAAAACATCACCACACTCGCCGGCGAGTGTGTTCTTCTTCTTCATTTCATTATCTCTCCTTCCCACAAGCACACAGCCGGTCCGAGGTTCGAGTCTCCTTAGGAGACGCCCCGCGACTGTTGTTGCGTAGTCTATGCGGCCTCCACGGCCCTTGTCCTGTGTCGCTGTAAAAGCCTGGCTAACAGCATTGAGGAGGTTTTAGTCGGTATGGGGTTATGTCGGTAATATGTCGGACTCGAGTGTCCTCGTTATGGTTTTCGATCTATTTTTAACCGACTTCAATAAAGGAGGAGGTTCTCATTTCGTCGGTATGTTTTTTTTATGTTTGTTACCTCAAAACTTTCGACTGGGTGAACTGAATTTGACAATTCTTTTTTAATTTGAAAGCTGGTGCTTCCTGTGGGGTCTAATTGTAGTCTAATAATTGGTCTAGATCTGACAATGGCATCCATGAGAAAGCTATAAAAGTCTTAAATTTGCTATACATACGTAAAGCAAAGTGGATGATTAATTTACGAATAACTCAATATCCCGCCAACTGATTTCAATGATTCTTTTTTTATTGGAAAGGATATACTTCAAAAATAGTTTGGTAAGAGTTTGTTTAGGGTCTGATTACGGAATTCATGAGAAAGTAACGGAACTCTTCAATTCTTAGGACCAAATTAACGGTACTCGGCCGAATCTTTTTTATGGTATCCGGATATTTAAGTCATCTACCATAACATAGTTAAGGCCAAGTAATTGTCTTAATCGAATATGATGATCAATGGGACTCCCTAACGACTTATAGAAAGGGTGCGCATCAGTGGCAGAATTTCTTACTGTATGTAATCAAATTTTGAAGCACTTACGTTCATTGCTGCATTAAAAAATTTAGTATATCTACACATATTTAGCCAAATTGTTAGTAAGTGTACTTCAAATTCACTAAAAATCATAAAATAAAAAATTAACAAAAAAAATGACTTCAAAAACACTATTTCATAACATATAATTTGCACTCAAAAGTTTCAAAATAATTGCGTATTTTTATACAATCTAATTAATTAATCTAATTCAAGTTACGATTATAATAATTTGTGGTGTCCGTGTCATCCAAGATAGGTTTGTAAATACATACAAAAGTGGAAAAAGATCAATCAATGGATCTTAGTGGACAAAGGGCATAGATATAGGTGAGATGTGCTTGAGTTGTGAGGAAGCGATAGGCGAGAGCGAGTCGCGGCGGAAGGACCCAATTCCAAAAATGACAATAATCGTAACTAGAATAAGATTAATTAATTAGATTGTATAAAAATAATTGCGTATTTTTATTCTTTTTAGTGCATATTATATCTATTGTTTTGAAATAGTGTTTTTAAAGTCGGTTGTTTTTTTTTAATTTTTTTTTACAATTCTATGACGTAATAGTTATTTATCCAACTGTTGTGTAATAAGGGGTATTAAAACACGAATGTGGGTTTATCACACGAGGCGAAGCCGAGTGTGATAATTGTATCACATGAGTGTTTTAATACCTAATTATCAACAGTTGCATACAAGACTTTATCTACACCCAGAATATGAATCCTTTAAAAGATTCTGAAACAGTTAGCTTACTGCTAACATTAAAACACCAGTCCTAGTAGTAACCTAATATCATTCATTACTGATTATATAAAATAAACTAAGTATTAATGAAACATTTATATTTTATTTTAGTAGTAATTTACATTTTGTATAGTGCAATAATTAAAATTCACTCGAATATAATGTTCTTTTGCAGCGTTTCAAATGAATCGCTCATTTTTTGTAAACAAAACAATAAAAATATCGAAGAAAATGGCGGGGATTCGAATAACCTATTTTTTTTAAGGCGCGCGACGTTCTGGCAGTGTGGAACGCGCGTAAACGAAAATGTTATTTTTTTTTATTCATACAGATACCACGCATCGAGCAATAAGAATGTGGCTGCCTGTTGAAACTCTTTGCGCATGAAGGGATCGGAAAAAAAACATAGGAGTGTTGTTATGAAATTCAGTTCAACATTACAACACTCGTTTGGATGATGTAATGGTTATTAGAACATTAGGTGTTTTAATGTTGGCAATGAGCTAACTGTTTCAGAATCTTTAATAGAGGATTTAAAGCATGGGTGTAGATAAAAGGCATAAAAGGCATTAATTTTCTCAAAATTGATTCCTTTAGAATTCTTTTTGATGTCATTTCTAATATACTAGATATTACTATCGCTTCGGAAACGAATGGCGCTCTGATAGAGAAGAAGCGGCGCAAGAAACTCTCCCAGCATTCTTTTTTTGTGCTCTTTTCAATAAAAATATAAAAACAAAAAATAAAAAAAATATAAAAAATAAAAATATAAAACTTTGACTTTGACTTCGTACTGTCTCAATCGATAAATAAGACCTAAACTTTTGTATAAAATAAACATAAAACAAACAAAAGGAATCCTTTTTTTAATGAAGCAAATAAAAAAAATGCTCGGTATGAATGAAATTTTATTATTATTTTTAATTGATTACACATGAAACTTTACTTACAAAACAGAGTTTTCCTTGAATTACTGGCTATTTATAAGGTTTCAATTTGATATATATTTTCTTTAATTAATTTATTCCAGTAGCCTTTACAAATTTCATGAGTACAGTCTGCCCAACTACAAAAGTAGTTTGTCGGCAGCAGCTCTCGTGGAAAGATAATACTAACAATAATAACTATAATTCTAACTATACTACTTACAATAAAACTAAATTTACAGTATGAACCTAAAACTATTATTAAACCTAATGTACAGCATTAAACTTATTTCGTAGTTGTAACAACTGATCCTACTGTGTGGTAACCCAGGAAATTCCAGTGAATTTAAAACTCCGTGGGATAGTTGACTACGTCATCCTGCTTCATAACATAAAAGTAAAAGTTCTGAAGAAGAAATATAACCGTGCCTCCAGATTTTTTAAGCGGCATAATCGAAGCACGTCGTCAAAATTGGCGAGCAGCTTTCCAGTTTCCCGACCGGAACACGCAAGTTCTGGTCGTTGTCGAAAGCTGCTCTTGGTAACTTCAATCAGCCGTCCATGCCGCCGTTGCATATGAGGAATGACACCCTGGCCCATAGAGAAAGCCGATCTCCTGTGCACTCTTTTTGCCTCCAACTCGACTCTTGACGACAACGGAAAAACACCGCCGACCATCCCGCGGTGTCAGAGCTCCATGCCTGAAGTACAGTTCAGACACAAAACTGTTCGGCGAGCTCTGTTTTCATTGGAAGGAAGGTCAGAAAGTCGAGCGGGCTGGATGGCATTTCTCCAATCGTGCTTAGAACGTGTGCCCTTGAGTTGACGCCGGTGCTAACGCATTTATTCCGGCACTCTTATTCAAAAGGCATAGTCCCTGACTCATGGAAGTCAGCCCTTGTCCATCTGATCCAAAAAAAAAGGAGACAGTTCGGATCCGGAAAACTACAGGCCTATAGCGATTACCTCCCTGCTTTCCAAAATCTTGGAGAGCCATGGTCGGTCGACTGGCGATTTTCTGGTTTACTTAACACATAGATGGGCGGCGGCTATTGCAAGCAAGGGGGAAGGCCTGGCAGTAAGCCTGGATATAGCGAAGGCCTTTTGTATGGCTCAAGCCGCTCCCCTCAAAACTTCCATCATTTGGGCTTCCCGAGAGCTTATGCAAGTGGACCTCCAGCTTCCTCACTGGGCGCCGCATACAGGTCGTTGTCTATGGTTATTGCTCGATTCCAAAGCCCGTGAAAACTGGAGTGCCCCAAGGCTGTGTGCTATCTCCCACGCTGTTTCTTCTGCATATCAATGATATGTTGTACACCTCCAAGATAGATTGCTATGCAGACGACAGCACTGGTGATGCCGTATACACGGGTCATGCAGGTCTCTCTCGGGAAATCGTTGAATTGGCTTCGAAGAAGCTGGGCGTCATTAAAAGAGCACGGCAATACTTCAAGCCGGCCCACATTCTAGCATTGCTGTCATCTCTGGTCTGGCGCACCCCAGTACCCCAGATCCATTTGACCACGTGAAACGCAGAGCAGCTGGAATTGTCGGGGACCCAGTGCTCTGTGAACGGCTGGTTCACTTGGCGTTGCGTAGAGACGTCACTTCATTGTGTGTCTTCTACCGCATTTATCAAGTGTTCCGAAGAGCTGTTTAACCTGATTCCTGCCGCCGATTTCCACCTTCGCACGACACGCCACAAATCAGGATATCATCCCCACCATCTGTATGTGTGGCCGTCCTCCACAGTGCGGTTTTCAAGGAGCTTTCTTCCTCGTACTACTAACCTGTGGAATGAGCTACCTTTTGCGGTGTTTCGGGGACGATACGACATGGGTACCTTCAAAAAAAGCGCGTACACCTTCCTTACAGGCCGACAACGCTCTTGTGATTCCTCTGGTGTTGCAAGAGAATGTGGACGACGGTGATTACTTAACACCAGGTGACCCGTACGCTCGTTTATCCTCCTATTCCATAAAAAAATAACGGTGTCGACTGATTTGAAGGAAACCTTTACGTACCGCCACAAATATGACGATTTTAGGCATATGTTTAGTTCATCAGCTACAGTTGATCGGGGAATTAAACCTCCTTGTGTGTTCACCAGCAGGTGTTTTGTCAGCTGGAATGACAATATTATGGCTGTCAGATGGCATCTAATCCAAATGCTATTTTGAACATGTTTAGTAAATTGTTGTTGTGATGAACAAATATTTGTAATTCTCGGACAATGGTTCTCTTCACTGTTGGATTGTGAGCACAACGCTTATCAACTTGCCCATAAAATAAATTTGTAAAAATTGATGATCTGTATCTAGTAGCGGCAATAGCACCCCCAGTAAGTGATAAATTTGTCCTTGTATCTTTAATTTTTAAAGATGTGTCCAATAATTATTTCCGATATATATTTTAATACAAACTTGAATATTTCAAAATAATATTATGGTATAATACCTTGAAAAAGGACATGAAATTGTCCTGTATAATATGAGTAGCGCCAAACGATGTCATCTGGAAACTGCTGTTATATTTCTGAATGTTGGCCAAGAACAAGAAGTGCTTAGAATCATTGCCAATTCCAGAAACTAAGGTAGTTTAACGCCTTACAATATTTACAAATTAATGCCATTTCCCCAATTGTTAATTGTTGTTGTTGTTAGATTTTTGAGCACAATAATCTATTGCCGGATCATAGTGGAATGCAGCTCGTTCCAGAATCACAGGAGCACTGCGTCTGCGGAATCGCTCAATTTCATTATGTCGTGCTCGCTGTTGTTGTGTTTGATGTGCACGAACTCGTTGCATTCTAACCCTATCTAGTTCATTGTCACTTACTAAATAACGCAATTCTGACATAGCAATACGACTATTTTCATGAGCTGTCTCTCGCTGGTCATCATTGCGGTTAGTACGTGAGGTAGCTCTTCGCACATTGGATTGACTGCGACGACCTATGTCAGGTGTTTTAATTAATTAAAAATTATGAGAAAAGTTTTCGCGTACTTAGCAGTAAAGATCAAGTTATCGATCGAATGGATCGACATATTGGTTGTAAAAAGTCAAATACTATGGTTAGGTTCAAAAATTTAATTTATGACAGAAATTATGATTTATCAATGTACATATATATATAGTTGGTTGTCAAATGTCAAATATTATGTTTGCGTTCAGAAATTTAATTTATGATAAAACTTAGATTTATCAATCTCCATAAAAATAATCTGATAGATAGTTAAGAACTGTAGTTAATTTGCCAACTATAGTTAGCTAAAATTAAGTTTCTTTTTTAACTCCTGAGAAAATAAGAAAGATAAAAAAATCTATTAATTATTCATTTTAAACTATTCTTTCAATTTGATTTCTGAACGACAGGGATACTTAAAAGGAAAAACAAAATTGTTGTTTTTATTTAATTCCGAGCATTTGTTCATATTTGTTCACCCTTTAAACCTTCCCTGGGCTTCCACAAATAATTCAAGACCAAAATTAGCCAAATCGGACCAGCCTTTCTCGAGTTTTAGCGAGACTAACGAATAGCAATTCATTTTTATATATATAGACTAGTGGACCCAACAGACGTTGTCCTGTACACACGTCTTAAATTTGAAAAATCGGTCCAGCCGTTAGGAGGAGTTCACTAACATACTCATGAGCAGGAGAATTATATTATATGGACGGAATTGAGAATCTAAACCAATCTCAAATTCACTGAAACAAACAAAAAAGTCATCAAAATCAGTCCAGCCGTTTAGGAGGTAGTTTAATTGTGAATCTAAACCATTTTCGAATCCACCTGAAGACACACACCAATCTCAAATTCACTGGAACACACAAAAATATCATCAAAATCGGTCCAGCCGTTTAGGAGGTAGTTCAATTGTGAATCTAAACCATCCTCGATTCCCCTTGAACTCACATAAAAAATTTCATCAAAATCGGTCCAGCCGTCTAGGAGGAGTTCAGTGACATACACACGCACACAAGAATGATATATATAAAGATAATGCCTGAACAGTGGCTAGGACTTTATCATAAAAGTGTATACATTTACCCTTAAAGCTATTATGAATTATTTACGTAATTCGTAATTCCTCTACTCCATGATGTGATGAGGTTTTTCTTCTACTCCACCTCGACTCAACCTTATCGGTGGAACCTCAATTTATACTACGAGGGGAGGCTGATAAGTAATCTACCTAACTATGAAAGAAAAGACTTTGATGGCTAGTTTTTTTTTTATTTTTCTATATAGTCTCCTGCAAGTGAAATACACTTATGACATTTGCAAATAAGTGACATCATGCCGTTATAATAGTAATTTTTATTTTGCTCGTCAAAATGGTCAGTCACAGCCTCCTTCATTTCTTCGTCCGTCGAAAATCTGCGACCCCTCAATTTTTTCTTTAAATCTTTGAATAAGAAATAGTCACAGGGAGCCAGATCTGGACTATAAGGTGGATGGTTAATTTCTGTGAAGCCGTTTTTGCTCAGGGCTGACCTCGCCGTTAAGGCTGTGTGTACAGGAGCATTGTCTTGTAAAATCAGAACACCTTTGCTGAGTTGGCCTCTCCGCTTTTCTTTGATTTGTTCACGAAGCTGGTCAAGCAAGTTTGCATAATATTCAGCATTCATTGTTGTATTTTTAGGCAAATAATCTATCATCAAAATCCCTTCGACATCCCAAAATACGGTGGCCATTAGTTTTCCAGTCGACGGCCGAACCTTGAACTTCCTTGGCGGCTTTTCTCCTTTAAATTTCCATTGCATTGACTCTTGTTTGCTTTCCGGATCCCACTGGCGAATCCAAGTTTCATCACAGGTCACAATTCGAGAGATAGTCTCTTCTTCTTTACCTTTGACCAGGTCTAGAAATGCCTGACAACATTCTACTCGCCTTTGTTTGTCAAAGGGGGTCAACATTCTAGGGACCCAACGCGCGCTCACCTTGGACATGCCCAAATGTTCGTGAATAATTTCATGAACTCGTTCCTTGCTAATGCCCACATCTCTGGCTATCTCCCACTGCTTGATTCGCCGATCTGCAAGAATCAGGTTCTTCACCTTTTCAACATTATCTGCGGTAACAGCAGAAATTGGCCTTCCACTACGTGGGTCGTCTTCCAGGCTCTCACGGCCATGTTTAAATTGCTTCGACCAAAAGTTTATGACGAATTCAGAAGGACTTGAATCACCAAACACCTTTAACATGCGCTCTCTGATCTGCGTAGGCGTATTTCCTTCTTTACTTAGGAATTTAATCACTGCTCGATGCTCAAATTTCATCATTTTACAATTTTCTTTCGACATGGTGAAATCAAAGCCGCGCCAAAAAAACAAAAGCAAGCGAAAAAAATAAGCGTCATAATTTTGAAAAAGGAATAAATATAGAATATGATTTTACAGTGGCCAGTTCGATTTTCAAAACTTTCTTTAACAAAGTAGATTTTATATCAGCCACACCTCGTAATTATTAAAATTTAATAAAAAAATTGTTTGTGTATATTTAAAAATTAACGCTTATTTATTTTAACTGGAATCATACACATACTTGTTGAATAATAATTAGCTGTACCCAAGAGACACTTAAAACTATTAATTTGAATTCATCGTAGTCTCTCTTGTACACAATTACCAAAACACAACAACAACATTTTGCTTACTTCCACCCTTATCGCATGATGCATGGAAAAGAGCAATACGTGAATATAAAATATAAAGATAAAATTTATTTCGATAAAATTATATCGATATGTTCATGCATGCACTTGTTGAGTTTTTATTGTTTACATTAATTATTCTAACATAACGAGGGTATTCTGGCAGAACGGAATAAGTGCACATTAAGGCGAGGTTTTCCCAACACTTTAGGTAAAAATTGCGCGAACGTTAGATTCGATAGGTACGCATGGACACGCGCGTCGGGCATGGCTGAGAACGAACCGAGCGATGCGGGTCAACGACCGGCGCCCCAGAAGGACCGCGTAATATTTTTTAAAACATACAGTTGTGCTAGAGTATGGAATTACTGTGATAATATTTTATGCATTTTTGAAGTAAATCTTTTTTATCGACGTATGAGAGAAATGTTATATTACGCGCAAAATTATGATTTCAACATTATGGATATTGTATCCGAGATTCTCGAAGGTGCAGAGAACATTTGGGATCATTTATGAAATCCAAGATGGCCGCCGCGCAAAATTAAGATTTCAACAATATGGGTATCATATCCTAGGCTCTCGAGGGTGCAGATAACGAATTTGGGATCATTTTTGAAATCCAATTTGGCCGCTGCGTAAAAATATGATTTCAACAATATGGGTATCGTATCCAAGGTTCTCGAGGGTGCAGAGAACGAATTTGGAATCATTTTTGAAATCCAAGATGGCCGCCGCACTTAATTATGATTTCAGCAATGTGGATATCGTGTCCGAGGTTCTCGAGGGTGCAGAGAACGATTGTGTGATCATTTTTGAATTCAAAGATCGCCGCCGCTCATAATTATGATTTCAGCAATTTGGATATCGTGTCCAAGGTTCTCGAGGGTGCAGAGAACGATTTTGGGATCATTTTTGGAATCCAAGATGGCCACCGCTCAAAATTCGTCCTCGACACCCTCGAGAACCTCGGATACGGTATCCATATTGCTGAAATCATAATTTTGTGCGGCGGCGATCTTGGATTTCCAAAATGATCACACAATCGTTCTCTGCACCCTCGAGAACCTCGGACACGATATCCATATTGCTGAAATCATAATTTTGTGCGGCGGCCATCTTGGATTTCAAAAATGATTCCAAATTCGTTCTATGCACCCTCGAGAACCTTGGATACGATACCCATATTGTTGAAATCATATTTTTACGCAGCGGCCATCTTGGATTTCAAATATGATCACCCAATCGTTCTCTGCACCCTCGAGAACCTCGGACACGATATTCATATTGCTGAAATCATAATTTTGTGCGGCGGCCATCTTGGATTTCAAATATGATCACACAATCGTTCTCTGCACCCTCGAGAACCTCGGACACGATATCCATAATGCTGAAATCATAATTTTGTGCGGCGGCCATCTTGGATTTCAAAAATGATCACAAATCATTATCTGCACCCTCGAGAACCTCGGACACGATATCCATATTGCTGAAATCATAATTTTGTGTGGCTGCTATCTTGGATTTCAAATATGATCACACAATCGTTCTCTGCACCCTCGAGAAACTCGGACACGATATCCATATTGCTGAAATCATTATTGTGTGCGGCGGCCATCTTGGATTTCAAAAATGATCACAAAATCGTTATCTGCACCCTCGAAAACCTCGGACACGATATCCATATTGCTGAAATCATAATTTTGTATGGCTGCTATCTTGGATTTCAAATATGATCACACAATCGTTCTCTGCACCCTCGAGAAACTCGGACACGATATCCATATTGCTGAAATCATTATTGTGTGCGGCGGCCATCTTGGATTTCAAAAATGATCACACAATCGTTCTCTGCACCCTCGAGAACCTCGAACACGATATCCATATTGCTGAAATCAAATGCAAACCTGGTGGCAGACTGTCATTGACGAAGCAAAGGACATCGGAAAGACCTGGAGTGAAATTAAGAGAGATGCTAAGGACCGATCGCGATGGAGATGCACTGTGGATGCCCTCTGCCCCAGCTAAGGGATGCAGGAATTTAATGGATAATGAATAGAAAAAACTGAGCTATTTATAAAAGAAGATCTTGTACTAGGTAGATACAGTTTTAGATAAAGAAGACAACCCTAATGTCGTCAGAAGAGGTAAGAGTCCTGCGATAGAAAGGGATGCAACTTCTAGGTAAATTAAAATGTAAGTTAATAGCGTTTTGCGATCTAAATTACACCTTATTGTATGACCGCAAAAGACTCTATTTCTTTAACTGATTTGGCGGAGTGAGACTTCTGTACTTGTACTATTAGATATTCTTTGTCTTCGGTTAAATCTCAATCTTATCGCTTAAGATGACATAAAATTCCTTTTGTGAATTAGGTCCGTGGACTCAAACCTACTTTATTGTTGGCCCCATTTCAATACAATTTTTCTTTCATTTCATGGTATGGTAATGATAATAGTTACAGCATTACAAAATACTGTTACTCAGAATTATTAGAATCGGCATTGAGTTTACTAAATACTTACAATCTGATGGGATTAAAACAATATAATTTCAACAAAAATAGCTGTGGTAACATTCTTGATCTTGTCTTATCAAATATTTACTTACAGTGTAACATATGTAGCGATTCACTTGTAAATATTGACCACTTTCATAGTCCCCTGGTTATCGTCGTTAAAGACCTTTTTATGAAAGCCCTACAACCACATTTTTGCGTGATAAAGAAATTTTTTAAGGGTGACTATGAGACGATAAATTTAAAATTAAAAAATACAAACTGGTCCGACATCCTAAATGGCTCCGTTGAAGATGCCGTGGATAATTTTTACAGAATTATTCATTCGCTCATAGAATCTCATATACCTGTTATAAATCTCCTCACGTCATCAATACCCGAAATGGTATACTCCAGCTCTAATTAATTCAATAAAAGAGAAGTACAAAGTTCACACTAGGTGGAAAAAGTTTAAAAATCCAGCAGACTATGCCATGTTCTCCTTGCGGAGAGCCCGAGTAAAGAGGTTGCAAATCGAATCATATACAAAATATATGAATCGTTGTCAGAGTAATATCAAAACTTCGCCTAAAGAATTCTGGAAATTTATTAAAAATAAACGCACTGATTCTGGTATTCCTCACAACATGTACTACGGAAGTAGTTTACTTACGAATGGACATTATATCTGCAATGCATTTAATGAATACTTTCAAAGTGTATTCCAGCCTTGTGACCTAAATGATGAGACCCTGAACGAGGAATCAAATATTTCCGAAAATCTTTACACAATTGAGATCGATGAAAGAATACTTAGGAGGTTGTTTAGTAAATTGGATATCCGGAGGGGCGCCGGTACTGACGGTATACCAGCTATTTTTATAAAGAAATGTGAATCGGGCCTATTACCTCCACTACTAACACTCTTAAAGCGCTCCATTAATGAAGGGATCTTCCCTAGATGTTGGAAGGAAGCCCGAATAGTACCAATACATAAAAAGGAATCAAAAACAAATATTAGTAACTATAGAGGTATCTCCATTTTGAATATATTTGGTAAAATGTTAGAAAAAATTGTATATGATCATATTTATAGAAATTGCCTACAATGCATCCCTATCAACCAACACGGTTTTATTAAATCTCGTAGTGTCCTTACTAACCTGCTTGAGTTCACTCATACCGTTAAGTGCGACATGAATGATAGATCACAAATAGATGTAATATACACAGATTTTGAAAAGGCTTTTGATAGAGTCAACCACAGTATACTATTAAAGAAGCTTTACGCAGTTGGAATCAGAGGGAACCTTCTTAGATGGACAGAATCGCATATAAGAAATCGCTGTCAGGCCGTCGTCCTCGGTGGTTTTAGATCAGACTTTGTTGAGGTGACTTCTGGTGTACCTCAGGGATCGCACCTAGGTCCTTTGTTATACAATATATATTTATATGACATCAGTAATTGTTTTGCTAGTTTAAACTTCTTGCTGTATGCTGACGACAAAAAGATTTATAAAAAGATTTCACAAATAGACGATTGCTTTATGTTACAAGATGACTTAAATAGACTGTCACAATATTATAAAATAAATAAAATAACAGTTAATATTGCTAAATGTCAAATTATTACATTTTCACGAAAGCATAATAACATAAAATTTGATTATACTTTAAATAACGAAATTATTCCAAAAATTACTCAAATAAGGGATTTAGGTGTGATCCATGATAGCAAACTAACGCATAATAACCACATCGAAATAATAACACAGAAGTCTTATAAAAATCTAGGGTTTATTCTTCGCACTTGCGAACCTTTCAATGACATCTTGTGCCTAAAAGTGCTATACTATGCTTACGTGCGAAGTATCCTTGAATTCGCAAGTCCTATCTGGAGGCCTACATATCAATGTTATATTGACCGCCTTGAAAAAATACAAAAGATATTTATAAAAAAATTGAATTTTAAATCTCAATTCATTCCTATAGACTACAAAGAAGCCTGTAATTATCATAAAATCGATACCTTGGAAGATAGAAGAGATGTAATTGATATGTTACTCCTTTATGATATATTACATAATAAATTTGACTGTCCAGATATCTTAAATAAAATATCATTCCAGGTACCAACATTACGTACTAGGCATACTAATTTATTTAACATTCCCTTTGCTTCTACTAAGTATCTTAAATATTCACCTCTATTTCGAATTCCTGACATATATAATAAGAAATTTTCTTCCGTCGACATTTTCAACTTATCACGTCTGAGGTTCAAAAAACTGATATTAAACTGTTTAAATTGCAGGAGTTAATCATCAGTATATTCAGGATAAATTATTAGTCTCACATCGTAATTTAAACATTATATTCGAACACTCACATTCACTCTCACCACTCACATTCACTCACACTACTCACATTCACTCACACTACTCACACCACACAACCTACTCACCGTTTCAGTTACTCAATATGGATACGATTTCTTCTTTTCTTTCTATTTAATTTTTTCTTTTAAGTTTTTCTAGTATTTTTCGTTTTTGTCTTAAACTACTTTGTCACATACTTATTGTACTGTTAATAGTATTCCTTTTAATTGGCGTATCTATTCTGTATAATTTTTAATATGCTCTTTTCATTTTGTTAGCTGTAAGGAATCATAAATAAATAAAAAAAAAATATTGCGAAGTAAAACTTCTGTTGGTTGAAACTTCACAATCCCAATCACTTCAGTATTCGATGGTTAAAGTTTGTTACGATGCGAGGTCTTGAAAATATTGTATTCAAGTTGAAAACAAATCGAATTTATGTGGGGAAATTCGTTGATAGAAAGTTTAAATCTGATATTGGAATAGTATTTTTATTACGTGTAGCGAGATAATACGACCCATTTATATATTCAATTGTAATCATTAAGTGGCGATGTGAGATTGGTATTTAAATCTATTTACTTTGGACATTTCTATAACCGATCAATAGAACGTATTTGTGATCTCGTTTTCAATCCTTCTACGGAAGGACATATTGATATTTGTATATTGGAATGTGAAAGATGAGCATATGGGTTTGAATATAAAAATAAATTATGATTTACATATTAGAAAGGCAGATTTAGAATAGTTCAACCTTTGGCATACAACCTGGATTTAATTTTCAAAGCGGTAGTTAAGTTACATTGCGAACTTCTAGTTGAAGGTAGACTAGGTATATGTGCTGCGTGCGCAATTTTTGTGTTACTTCTGGAAAGAACCTGTTTACTTATGCTTATAAGTGTTTGAAGCCAAATTTTATCATTTTAAATCAATTTGAATAACGTCATTTTAGGTGACATTGAATTGCGGTTTAACTTTGAACAAAGTTGTCAAAAACATTAATTTATTTAAAACATTAAGGCGAGGTTTTCCCAACACTTGCTAGGTAAAAATTGCGCGAACGTTAGATTCGATAGGTACGCATGGACACGCGCGTCGGGCATGGCTGAGAACGAACCGAGCGATGCGGGTCAACGACCGGCGCCCCAGAAGGACCGCGTAATATTTTTTAAAACTTACAGTTGTGCTAGAGTACGGAATTACTGTGATAATATTTTTATGCATTTTTGAAGTAAATCTTTTTTATCGACGTATGAGAGAAATGTTATATTACGCGCAAAATTATGATTTCAACATTATGGACATCGTATCCGAGATTCTCGAAGGTGCAGAGAACGAATTTGGGATCATTTATGAAATCCAAGATGGCCGTCGCGCAAAATTAAGATTTCAACAATATGGGTATCGTATCCGAGGTTCTCGAGGGTGCAGATAACGAATTTGGGGTCATTTTTGAAATCCAAGTTGGCCGCTGCGTAAAAATATGATTTCATCAATATGGGTATCGTATCCAAGGTTCTCGAGGGTGCCTAGAACGAATTTGGAATCATTTTTGAAATCCAAGATGGCCGCCGCACAAAATTATGATTTCAGCAATATGGATATCGTGTCCGAGGTTCTCGAGGGTGCAGAGAACGATTGTGTGATCATTTTGGAAATCCAAGATGGCCGCCGCACTTAATTATGATTTCAGCAATGTGGATATCGTGTCCGAGGTTCTCGAGGGTGCAGAGAACGATTGTGTGATCATTTTTGAATTCAAAGATCGCCGCCGCTCATAATTATGATTTCAGCAATTTGGATATCGTGTCCAAGGTTCTCGAGGGTGCAGAGAACGATTTTGGGATCATTTTTGGAATCCAAGATGGCCACCGCTCAAAATTCGTCCTCGACACCTTTGAGAACCTCGGATACGGTATCCATATTGCTGAAATCATAATTTTGTGCGGCGGCCATCTTGGATTTCAAAAATGATCCCAAAATCGTTCTCTGCACCCTAAAAAAATAAAAAAATCTATTAATTTTAAGCCACTGCACTCTATTTCCTACATTGTCCTTATCTTTGTTATGAATTATTTTAGAAGCCAGATCTTTTAAGTCGTAAAATTCATGATATTTCAATTCTTGTGTTGTATATGGCTCCTCAACTGTCTTATTTTTTGACGTGACAACGTCTTATAATTCGATAGAGCCGGCTGCACGCACGAAAAAACATGACTCATGCGGCGTTACCTCGCTCTGAGGCGTTCCATGTAAGGCTTGAAGTGCAAGCGAGAGCGCGGAACGAGCGACAAAGAAGCACAATCGGCCTTTGCGTTCGGCAGCGTTGAACTACCCTCGTCCTATTCTCAACAGAATAACACAGATTGTAAGAAATTAAATATTACACATGTTTAAAAGTTGTAAAACAATTGCTCAACGCACATTTATACTTGTAAAAACTATTAAATTGTAAAAAAAATTGACATAATTGTATTTATGCGTACAAATAAATCTAACTTGATCAATTTCATTGGGATTTCCAATTACCTCCTTCTCTATATACATACAAATCTATTAAACAAATGAAATTAAAAATTTTCTTTTGAAAAATGCTACCATTCCATCAGTATTTTCTTAAGACGTTGTCACGTTCAACTATCGTCAGTAAACCGACTTTACAGACAACCAACTTTTTTTTTGAATAATAGGTACTTTTCGACGCCTTGCAGAAAATGCTGAAGTTTCTTACTTTTGTGATTTATAGCACTGTGCATAGAATCTACCTCCATGTATGTATGTCCAGATTCCAAACACTTTTGCTCAATTATCTGCAGTTTTTCAATATTGTGAATAGCCCAAAGCAGCATCGGCTTGAATTTATTCCACATTTTTGATAAATTTCCTCTAATACAGAGGCTTGAAAATAATACGACTGTTTAGTTTCAAGCCTCTAGAGAAGAATTATCAAAGAAGATGTGAGAGATCTTCTTCAAGTAAATATTGTAGTGTAGGGGATCTTCCTAATCGGATATGTCGCCAAACAAGCTCTCCATCTGCCTCGATTTCATCACTAACACATTCATACAGCGAGGCTCTTGGTACTGGTTGTCGATCTGTAACAAATATCACTCACGATGCCTAGATTTTTCTTGATTATATAGGTACAACATCACAGAGAAGAGGTTTTTAAATGACGGTTGATTGGAGAGACCTATATTTGGCAAAGGGCGGAACACGTACCAGTCGTTCGACGTTTTGAGAAGTTTTCTTAGTTTCGTGCACATCTGCTACGATGACAATACGATGCTGAATTGGTTCAGTATCACTTTCAGAAGAATAGCGATGTCCTGGAAACTAAAATGAAATATTAATATACTTACTTATGACTTTTGTTTTGAATTAAGCAAAATTATAAACTCGAAACTCTGTAGTAAAGTATATAAATACTTGTGTTACGCAATTTTGTTGTTACCATAGCTAAAATCTTTTTTGTTCTGGACGACATTATCACATAAGTATACGATCTTGTTGTAGGTACACTCGCACACAGTCTATAATAGGATATTTAATAAAAAATTATATTAAATGAAGCACGTACGCACGCGACTATGTTGAAATGAGACTAAAAACCTTAGCAAGCAAAACCGTTTAAATGAGACTTATATGCTTTTGATATTAAAGTAAAGCAACAAAATTCATTACTCTTAACACGAAAAACACAGTAAAGTCACTTATTCCCTTCTACCTGTTGATAAAACAAAGGAGTGATTTAGTTATTACATATAGTGAGAACGATATAAAATCCGATATACTGATTTGTCGGTAGTTAAAAAGTAAATGTTCATTGTCGTCTTTGTGAGTGAAGAGAATAAAAACCTTTATTTTTTTATCACTGTATTTAAATATTCATGTTGTGTAATAAGTGATTCTATCACTTTTTGCTTTTAGATTTCAAAGAAAATATCGTAGATAATAGCTTTGCACAGAAAAAAAACCGTGATACAAGCTTCTACGGTTATACGGTTTTGCTAGATAAAAAAGCAGAGAAAAGGAAGTATGCCTATGTAACTTATTTTTATAAAATTTTACACTTATTCGGTTCTGCCAGAATACCCTCGATAAGTTACATCGATTAAACGTAAACGTAAAAGAACCATACGTCGTAATGTAATGGTTCATTTTTAATTGTATATTTTGCACAATACATAAAAAATATTAATTTTATTTAAATCGGAAAATTATGATTACCGATGATAGTTAATTTCTACAGTCAAAAATAGCACAATAAGGCATATTTGTATTTTTTTACAAGATAATTATGCTCCACTTGACATCAAATGACTGGTCTCACTTGAGACTCGAGGTCCACTTGTACACAAGAGTGGCGACAGGGTAACGCTCAAATGCCACTTCCACTAGTTTTTTCTGTTATAACATAACGTGCTTATAACAGTATTTCTGTAGCTATACAGCTGACGTATTGTAGAACATTAGAATTCGAATTCAAATTTTTATTCACAATAGGATTCAAAATCACTTATTGAACGTCAAAAACTACCACCAATTCAAAAGAGACTGCCTCAGACCTGAGAAGAACGGGCGCAAGAAACTCAGCGGGCTTTTTTTTATAAAAATATGGATTACAATGTAATATCGCACAATAAAATTTATAATTAAAGAGCCTGAGGGTGTTTGCTTCATTCCTAGTCTGTGGTATCATTAAGAAAATCGTTTATGCAATAGTAACCTTTCCCACACAAACGTTTTTTAACAATTCTTTTAAATTTCGTAACACATTTGTTTTGTACATTTTCTGGTATCATATTGTAGAAGCATATACATCGCCCAATAAAAGACTTACTAACTCGACTTAACCGAGTAGAGGGCATAATAAGTTTATGTTTGTTCCTCGTGTTCACATTATGATTGTCACACTTTCTAGCAAATTACTCAATGTGCTTTTGGACATACAACACATTATCAAGAATATATTGAGAAGCAACAGTCAAAATGTTCACTTCCTTAAATTTTTCTCTTAATGATTCTTTAAGACCTAGGTTATAAATAGCGCGAATAGAGCCCTCTTCTGAAGCACAAAGATGTTAGTAATATTAGTGCTGTGTATATGTTATACTATATGGAATTGAATGGTTCAGTGAAAAGTTCAATGTGTCCCTGTACACTGCGCCTTGTTGAAATAGATTTTTTGTTTAATTGATAAATATACTTTAATTGGAAACAAGTTTTAAAAATAAATTGAAAATAATACTTTAATATCTTTTAAACATTATGTAGCTTCTTATTTTAATACTCAGTTAGAACCGGCTCAGCATTTCTTATTGTACCAGGGAACGGTTACAGCATTCTTCGTAGAATGTGAGTTACCGTTGTTGGATTCCAAGAGACGGCAGTTTCTAATGTTTCGATCGAATAAGTCCTTGACAGAGATGATGCCCCTGCCTGAAGACGATGAATGGAGTTTTAAGCTGGCGTCTACTGCAGAAACAAATGTCGGTAAGAAATAAGTAATTTTGTAAATAGTCGTAAAGAACATCATGCAATTTGCTCGACGTGCCGCCAAAAAAAAAGTATGTGTGTGTAACCTTTACGCGCGATTGAAGTAAAACTTAATAATAATTAACTTTAGAAATAATTAACAGAAATATAAATGTATTAAATTATATATACATTTGATGAAGCCGTGTTACCAACTAAGCACTCACGTATTACTAAAGAGCTCGGAGCATTGTTAGATTTTTTTCTCGGAAACGCTGACGATAAAACTACATCTTTGAACACTTAAATGTTTAGAAAATGAAAAACGGCTTAATGTAGAAAGTTGCCAATGTTTTTCGAAGTAATCTCCGTTCCTCTGTACACATCGTCGCATTCGATGGAACCACTGAGAAAAGCAGTGGGCCCATTCTTCCTTAGGCTGATGATATGGTCCTGCTGAGTCCGTCGATCAAAGGGTTACGTAAATTATTATCAATATGCGAAAATTATGCTAACAGTCATGGATTGAAGTATAATGTTAATAAAACCGTTTTGATGGTATTTAATTCTGGAAAGGGTCCAGAAAATATTCCTGTGGTATATCTGAATGAGAATAGTGTAAAAATTGTAAATCAATTCAAATATTTAGGTCATATCTTAACGGAAGATCTTAAAGACGACTGCGATATTGAGAGGGACGAAGGGCGCTCTCGGTACCTAGCAACATGATAGCACGAAGGTTTGCAAAGTGCAGCAATGAGGTGAAAACAACACTATTTAAAACTTATTGCCTGTATATGTACACCTGCCAACTGTGGTGTAATTATTCAAACAAGACCATAAGTTCACTAAGAGTGCAATATAATGATTCCTATCGAGCTCTTATGAAACTTCCAAGGTATTGCAGTGCTGCAAGTATGTTTGCGAGAGCGAGAGTGCCCGACTTCTTCGCAATAATTCGCACAAGAATTGCTTCTTTTTGGGATCGAATGAGACGCTTCACCAACGGAATTCTGATGACTGTCTCTAACAATGTATATAATAACGATATTTTCAAAAGATGGATGGACATCCATCTTAATAAAAATAGAAAATAAGATATTTAATATAAGTAAGTAATTTGTAATTTATTTAATTTAATTTTTTTGCATGGTTAGTTAATTCGATTTAGTTGTAATTTAATTGTAATTTTGATTTTAATTTGTATTTTCTATGGGTTATGCCTGAAATAAATGATTATTATTATTATTATTATTATTATAATTAGGGGTCTCTTCTATGGCATTTCCGTACGCTTTTACCGCTTCTTCAGGGCTCGTAAAACGAATACCACGAATTTTATCTTTAGTTCTTGGCATTCTTGGAATAAATAAAAGTCGCAGGGCGCTAGGTCATGATGACTCATTATCTCGACACCTGCCATAGTCGAAAATTCAACAGTCCGTTTTGCGGGGTGCGCTGAAGCATTGTCATGGTGAAGGAGGATCCTGCTTCGAGGGCGCTGCTGTCGAATTTTTTCCAAGACAACAGGCAAACAGCGATGGACATAGCAGTCTGTAGTAACTGTCCTTCCATCTTCTGGCACAACTGTTGCGAAATGACCTTTCCGACTAATGAATGAGGCAATCATCTTTTTTCCTTGACTTCTTCCTTTCTTTACCTTAGTTGTCCGATCCTCGAAAGGAAACACCCACTGAGCTGATTGTCTTTCGGTTTCGGGTTCGTAACAATATATCCAGCTTTCATCACCTGTGACGATGTCAAATACAACATTTGAGTCACCGCCGTTGAACTTATCTAACATTTGGCGACATCCATCTGGTACAAAGCTTCCTGACGCCTTCGTGTAATATTTTTTTAACTTGACTAAGCCTAGTCTTCCCCGTATCAGCTGATAGTTCACTCTCTTATCTTCCTCTATCATGCGTCGCACAGCACTGATGTTATCTTCAGTAGTCGCTGTTAAAGGACGTCCCTCACGCGGATCATCATTGAGATTGCTACGTCCACGCAGTGGCCCGAGATGGGGTTTCATTAAGAAATGCTAATCGTAGCCTATCATAGCTTTGTTGATGAGTAAGCCCACAGCAAAAGTCATCATTGACCGAAAATTTTCTCGCGTTAGGTTCATTTTCACGTGTAACAAGAGTTTTAGATTTATAACAACAAATGACAAATGAATACAATATACTATATTAGGTTACCAGAGTTCTAAAACGCCAAGCTTGAGCTTAGCTCGCACTTAAGTACACCATAACAACGACTTCCTAATAACTCAGTCTAGGCTTACCTACACTGAGGATGAACAAAAAAGAGATCAACTATTCCTTGCGTCATCATTACTGTTGTTCGAAGTTTTAAAATACCTGAGAATCAGTGATGCCAATTGTATCTGGGGATTCAATTTCTAGGGGATTGGAATAAATAATAATAATAATAATCATTTATTCAACTAATAATATGTGGTACAAAATGTTTTTGTGCCCTACCCTGAGTTGCAGAGGCTAGGTCCTTCCGAAAGGCTATACATTATTAAGCCTAATTAGCAAACTCACTAAAAAGAGGTATGTGTGTGTGCGTGTATGTGTATGTGTTCGTGTGTGTGTAAGTGTGTGCGTGTGTGTGTGTGTTTTTTTTAAGTCTTTGTTAGTATGTCAAACTGTGCACAAGATTAAATAAATGTTAGTAATTGAATATTAAATTTTCTGTATCAACATTTTCTGTATCTTCGTATTTTAATACTACTAGCCATGATTTTAAAGATTTTGTTAACGAGAATTTATTTATTTTACTTATATTTTTATTATATTTACTGAAGTAGTTGTAAGCGTTTGCCGAATTAAATTTATATTGTGACTGAGCAACGCCTGTTTGAGTGATTGGGGTACGAAATGTGCTTATTCTGTTATTATCATTAGAATTTATATTACTTTTTACATGAAATCTTGAAATTATTCCATAAATATATTGCTGACGGACACTAAGAAGTTTACTCTCTTCATGTAATTGGTTGGTTGGGTACCTAAACGGCTTATTGAAAATTGTTTTAGTAGAGTTCTGTACGCTCGTTCTAACTGAAGCATAAACGTTTTGCCAGCTCCACCCCACGCACAAATGCAATAGGTCATGATTGGAACACAGAGAGATTGATACACCATCATAGTTGTCTGGACTGGTACCACGTCTCTTAGGTTTCTAAATAATGGAATGTGACGTTTTATTTTATTTTTTGTATTATAAATGTGGGCCGTCCAATTAACGTGTTCGTCTAGCGTAACACCAAGGTATTTTATGGTTTCCTCTTTGGCTAGGATATAAAATTTACAATAAGATCGATTGTTTTTCCGGTTACAAGGATACGTGTGTATTGGGAGAGTAAATTTTCCGTCAGGATTATTTCTGTTGGAGATATTGAAGCACATATCTTATAGTCTTAGCGATATTGACAGTTAGTAAACTATTTTCCAGCCAAGACGTGATTTGGCTCAATCCTTCTTCAGCTAACGATTTCACGTCATCCCACTGATTTCCGTGAAATAAAACCACAATATCATCGGCAAAGCAAACGATACGTCCTGACGTGGGAGAAATCTTACAAAGAGGATTGATGTAAGCTAGGAATAGTGTAGGGCCCAAAACACTTCCCTGGGGAACTCAATAGTCAATGATGATAAGATTACTAGTAAGATCGCCTATCTTAATACACTGCTGCTGCTTCCATTAAGATAATTTTTGAACCAGTCCAAAGCTATTCCTCTAATTCCCAAATTGGAAAGTCTGTTGAGTAAGATAGGAATTGAGACTGTATCGAATGCTTTTTGCAGATCTAGGAAAACGCCTATGCATTTATTGCCACTATCTAGGGTACTAGTAATATATTTAGTAACCTCAAGTACTGTATCCAGAGTAGATCGATTTGACCGATAACCAAATTGGTTTCGCGCAAGTAGCTTGTATTTTTCAAGAAACTTGGTTAGTCTGATATTAACTATTTTTTCCAAGATCTTACTAAAATACTCAGCAATGTTAATGGTACTTTAATTTTAATGCTGAAAATAGCTACTATATATTAAATGAGGTATTTGGAATAATGTCAGTAAGTATATGTATGTGGCTAGATTTTAAATAAAGAATCCTTTCTTTTATCATTTAATGTTTATGAATAATCGAGAATCTATTGTGTCACTGTAATGAAACGTGCATATAAATATTTGCCTTAGCTCGAGCTCAGCATAATCTCACCTTTCAACTGACTATAAATATCAAGTCAAATGCGAACTCAGCGGATCTTTACGTAAGTAAAGTTTAAGCAAGCTCTATAAATATCAGGCTCAGTGTTCTTCCTATTGTTCCAACAATTGCATAATTTCAACAACGCTTTTAGTATTTATTGTACGAACAGACCACTCTACTTAAATTGTTATGTAGGTATTTGTACAAAGTTGTTTTTCAGATCCCGAGGCATCCTCGCACGACTCCGATATTTATACCCGTCTAACTGCAAAGAACTCTCGCCTCATACAGAATTACACAACCTTCGAGAGCAACAGAATCCAATGGAATAAGATCATGAACTTCCAAGAACCAACTCTTAGAATGTTCTGTCCAAATCTGACCGCTCTGAGGGATACGTTCAGAAGTGTCATTACACTGAGGCTCGTCTACTCCTTGGTACTGTTTGTTTTTATTTTATTAATGTTTTGTTTGAGATTTATTCAAACAAAACAATGCGAACAACAATATTTACAATACTATGATTACATTAAAACTATCATTAAGGAAGTGTATCAAGAATACTGGCAGCATTTCCGCGATGAATAGCCAGGCTGATCTATTGTCCGAAATATCTGCCAGCGCTTGGGTGTCAGTAGCCCTATTTAGGCGCGTACTTTGTACATTCTCGTAGTGTCTCGACACCGAACGGCACAAAGATGTAGAAAAATGACTCACTGAGACCGACATATTTGCAAAGTGTTCCATCTTCGGCTGTCGGAGCAGCAGCCCCAGCACAAACTGAAGTAACTCTGACATGAACAGCGGAAGAGTGTCCACGCAAGTCGTGTCCCTCACCAGCACCTGTCCCCGTGTCCACTTAAAACTCTGAGCGGCACTACAATTGCGCTCGTCACCTTGAGACATAAGATGTTAAGTCTCATTTGTATGATCAGTAGCTACGGCGCCCTTAAGACCGAAACACAATAATTTTTACACACTACTGCTTCACGGCAGAAATAGGCGCCGTTGTGGTACCCATAATCTAGCCGGCATCCTGTGTTACAGTAGCTTCCCACGCGTAAACTTATTATCGCTGTGATACGAGCTGTCCTTTTTTAAACATATATATATAACTCTTTTCGATCTTGATTTTATGTTCTATTTATAATTTCTTTATTATTTCAAAATCAACTTTTGATAGGCTGAGGTTGTGCGTGACACATCACCAATTGGGCGGTACCCATCAATGAAGGACATGACATACAATTAATATTATCTGTATGACTATAAAAATACAAAACTTCATACGTTTGAGCAGTTATATAAGTGTTGTTTATCATCAACGAACTTAAATTTGACAGACTATTAGACACTGCTTGTAAGTAACTGATATGTTTGTTGAGATATATTAAGTAACTGTTTTATTTCTGCAGTCATTCACCGCTAAGCCAGCCAAATCGGATAAGAAAAGCAGCCAGATGCTCAAACCTCCGAGTGAACAAAGGGTGGTCCTGGCTACCATACGCTGTGCACTAAAACACCCTGATTGGAGTCAACCCTCGCAGCACTTCCACTGGGATGACAATCTGGCGACCGATGATGCTGTTCACTGGGGAGATGGAGACTTATCTGTAAGTTAATAAGAATCACTTATATAGGTATTATATCATCATAATCCGCCGCTAGACGTCCACTGCTAGACAAAGGCCTCCATTTTGTAATAAATATCTTTATATTTTCATCCTTCATGCAATAGTAACGTCACTCAAATTCATCAGGTTGACTTCTGGCACGCGATTCCCTGTTTATGGAAGAGGAGGACAAACGAGCGTACAGATCACCTGATGTTAAATAATCAGCGCTCTCTCATTCTCTTCAAATATCAGAGGAATCCAAACAATCATGAGCGTAGTCGGCCTTTTAGAACGATGAATGTTCATTTTTTGAAGGTATCGATCTCGTATCGTCCTAGAAACATCGTGGCGTGAAGCTCATATGCCTCGTTGGCGCAGAACCCATTGGGAGAGACCATACACTAATGATGAACAGATCGCTTGAAGCGATCCGTTTCTGCTTTACCACTATGCCACTTGTAGACATGCGCGCGCAACCATAGAGTAGTCTGGTCTCTACCCTCAAAGCGAGACGACATCAGAACTAACGAACACACAGACCCCGGTCTCAGACTAAAAAATATAGTCAATTATGTTCTCGGGGTATGTTAAATGTGCTATGGAGTCGGTCATGATAAAACATTCCCAATGTTGTAAAAGTCCACGTCCACGTATAAGCGTGAAACAAAATATTTGTCTCCTTATACTCTAGAATTTCTTTCATTTTGTCTCGCATGTTTGCCCAACTCGTTGGCTGTCAATATGAATCCAAAATCGATCATCAACTGGTAATTATTCCGTAGTATTTGCTTTACTGTGTCGTATATGTAGCGACGTCAAAACTCAATTCAATTATTTAGTTTAAAATAAAGTGGCTTCCAGGTTCTTCAATATAGTGTTGGTCCAGTTAAAACTACAAAAGGCAAGAATGATGCGGATCTTAGCTCGTCAAAACAAACGCCTCCAGAAAACCTGACATGCCATTTTGGATTCGGTATCGATACTGTTCGTGGTTAATTTTATTTGTTTTCGTCATAATAAAAATTATGTAATTAAACATATGCAATATAAACTATTCATATAATGCCTTTTTCTATACTCCTGTAGTAATATTATAAATAGATTTGATCAGGTGGCCAGCAACCACTCCACCACCGGACATTACGTCCCACATCACACCATGTTGAATGTCATTCTACAACAGCGCGTGTTTTGAGTAATTTCGCACAGACACTTTGTGGAATTAATAACCGGCTGCAGTATTTCCGAACCGATACGATTTAGTTACATTGAAGCTTAGGCCTTAGAGCATAGTCCCTTAAAGGCCGGCACCACATCTCTTGACCCCTGATGTTGCCTATGTCCATCAGCTGTGTCACATTCCATCATTTGATCCTCTTGCCTGATTGCCTCCTCGTATATAACAAAAGAAAACATTTGTATTTTTGTAATGAATTAACTCAAAAACGATTTGATTACACAGAGAGAGAGAGATATTGGAAAATTTCAATGAATAAATAATAAGTAGGGTACGTACACATCGTAGCCAATAGTGGTTGGAAATACTTTGCTATAAGAAATGAGCAAGGCGGTACATTTTTATTCTTGCGTTATCAAACGCCTGAGCGAAGTCAGGTGAGCCTGAGCGACTAGGTATCGATATATGTATTCGTAATAATCCGTCTTAAGAACATTCTATTTATATATCGGGTTGCTTGTTATTATTTTTTGTATATATAATATTACGTTTTGTATACAACACAACAGGTACAACAGTTTGTCTGTACATTTTTGATAGTGTAAGTACTTCTTATTGCAACTCGATTGCTAATTGGTAGTAGCATCTTAGTTGTACTGAAATGTATCATATTAGGATTTATGCAATTCAGTGAAAATAGTAGTTTTGTTGTAAATTTATAGTATTTATAGTTTTGCGCAAAAGTTCTACACAAAAAATAGTTTCTACGTTGTTCACTAATAGGATGCAATATAAAAAAATACAGGGTATTTTTGTTATTAATTTGAATGTACATCTTGCGCATGATTGTTATGGATGTTTGTTTCCGAGTCATGGATGTTTATATGTATTTATGTATGTTTAAGTAAGTATATTGTATTAAATATATCGTTGTCTTTGTACCCATAGTACAGGCTATGCCTAGTTTGGGACAAGATAATTTGTGTAAGAGTGTGTCAATATTATTATTATTATTATTATTATTATTATTATTATTATTATTATTATTATTATTATTATTATTATTATTATTATTATTATTATTATTATTATTATTATTATTATTATTATTATTATTATTATTATTATTATTATTATTATTATTATTATTATTATTATTATTATTATTATTATTATTATTATTATTATTATTATTATTATTATTATTATTATTATTATTATTATTATTATTATTATTATTATTATTATTATTATTATTATTATTATTATTATTATTATTATTATTATTATTATTATTATTATTATTATTATTATTATTATTATTATTATTATTATTATTATTATTATTATTATTATTATTATTATTATTATTATTATTATTATTATTATTATTATTATTATTATTATTATTATTATTATTATTATTATTATTATTATTATTATTATTATTATTATTATTATTATTATTATTATTATTATTATTATTATTATTATTATTATTATTATTATTATTATTATTATTATTATTATTATTATTATTATTATTATTATTATTATTATTATTATTATTATTATTATTATTATTATTATTATTATTATTATTATTATTATTATTATTATTATTATTATTATTATTATTATTATTATTATTATTATTATTATTATTATTATTATTATTATTATTATTATTATTATTATTATTATTATTATTATTATTATTATTATTATTATTATTATTATTATTATTATTATTATTATTATTATTATTATTATTATTATTATTATTATTATTATTATTATTATTATTATTATTATTATTATTATTATTATTATTATTATTATTATTATTATTATTATTATTATTATTATTATTATTATTATTATTATTATTATTATTATTATTATTATTATTATTATTATTATTATTATTATTATTATTATTATTATTATTATTATTATTATTATTATTATTATTATTATTATTATTATTATTATTATTATTATTATTATTATTATTATTATTATTATTATTATTATTATTATTATTATTATTATTATTATTATTATTATTATTATTATTATTATTATTATTATTATTATTATTATTATTATTATTATTATTATTATTATTATTATTATTATTATTATTATTATTATTATTATTATTATTATTATTATTATTATTATTATTATTATTATTATTATTATTATTATTATTATTATTATTATTATTATTATTATTATTATTATTATTATTATTATTATTATTATTATTATTATTATTATTATTATTATTATTATTATTATTATTATTATTATTATTATTATTATTATTATTATTATTATTATTATTATTATTATTATTATTATTTCTGTTTATGAAGAAATCTGCGAAAGATAGTCATTCCTACGAGAATGATAGAAATGAGAAAAGACACTGGTGATAAAGTTAACTGACTGGTAGTAAAGTCAACTGACTGGTGTTAAGGTTAGCTAACTGATGGTAACGGTTTCACGGTATTTACAACTTACAAATAAAATAATTTATAACTTTTTAATCAGCCTTTTATGTTCACTTCAGTCATTAAAATATGAATAATCAAACAGTCTTTGTCAGTCAGTCAATGTCAATTACGTCGGTACCATATTCGTTATAAAAATTATTTAGTTGCTTTTGTTGAGAAGAGTAACCGTATCGTCCATATGGTTCGCCATACATCGTGACAGTTATTTCGTCTGAAAGAGCTTGGTTAATTTTATTTATTAAGCTGATTTTTTGTATAGCAGGCACTTATTCATTTCAGGCAAGAACTCATTAAAAATTGAAATAAAAAAAATATTTTTCATTGTCAACTGGTATATTTTTAGACATTATTACCTATATCGTTTTCTAAAATTTTATTTCTTTTCTTTCAATCTATAAATATTCTTCTCGAATATCTTGAATATTTTTTCGCTGTTTTTTAATTTTGAGACCTAGATGTTGAGGGTTCAATCGGTGAAGATGTACATCTTAGGAGAAGGTGGTTTATCTTACTTAATTTAAAACTTCATCAGATTCATGTCCGTTGTCTTCATCGTCTCCGTAGTCGATTATTTTACTGTATCCTTCATCTATGTTTGATTCACCATTTAATGGCATGTATTTAGCTTTCAAAAATCCTAATAGCGTGAAGTATTTCCCAGCTGGTTCATAATTTGAAGATGAATCTCCTAGGATTTAGGTACATTCTTTAATTCTTTACTATATATGTCTAAACAATAACTTATGCACATAATTTAATAAAATTTGACATTTTGAAAGCTATATTGCCGGTCAACATCTTGTATACCAGTGGGGGCTGGATGATCTTGTTACCGGGAGGTCTGCTTGATATGTTTTTTTATTATTATTATTTCCTTTAAAGTTAAAGTTATTATATATTTTATTTTATGAAATGCTCACATAATGCCTGTATTTATTTACGGTATGTGTGGATTGATGCATCTACTATACTCAATAACTCTTGTGTTTATAAGTATTAATTTACTTTTTTTTTCTTTTTTTGACTTACTCATGTAAGCCTTTAAGTTTTTGACATTTGAGTATTTTTGTTGCGTCACTTTGCATATATTGTAATTGAAATAATTTGTAAAACAACTAAAATGTAAATCTTGACTTCAAAGAGTGGCAATGAGTTTCTTGCTACTTCTTCTCAATAGCTCAACCCTTTACGAAGTAGCGGTAAATTCAATAAGAAACAATATTTTTATATTTTTTTTTGACATTCATAAGTGTCATTTCTGTGACCTACATGAATAAAGTGTTTTTGAATTTGAATTTGAATTTTGAATTCTTCCTAGAAAACTAACGAGTTCCCGTGGGAAAAATAAAATACTGTAGTCTATTATACTATAGCTTAGTACAGAACAACTTATGCACCTAATTTAGTAAAATTTGTTAAGTGGATACCTTACCTTATATTGCCGGTAAAGCAATGTGTAAGTATTATAAATTTTAAAAATCCCATAAAAGTTACGGGTTCCCGCGAGAAAGTAAAAGATTACAAAAACATAGTCCAGCATAGCATCATTCATATTAAATCAATTGTGTGTGACGGACATAATTTCCACCTGAGGCAAAAAGTGAGAATAACAGGTCATGTAGGTCAGACATAATATATAGGTAAATCGATACATACTTAACTCAATCTTACAACCCTGTGTAAATCTCAGCCCTACCTTGTGGCTTTCCATAGAAGTATCTACTCATAGATACGAATGTCTGGATGTATGAACCTGTGAAAATCTCAGCCCTACCTTCTGGCTTTCCAAAAAAGTATCTGCTAATATTATAATTTTTTTATGGAAAAGCAGTGTACGGGTCACCTGGTGTTAAGTAATCACCGCCGCCCACAATCTCTTGCAACACCAGAGAAATCACAGGAGCGTTGACGGCCTGTAAGGAAGGTGTACGCGCTTATTTTGACGGTACCCATGTCGTATACTCCCGGAAACATCGCACAAAGAAGCTCATTCCACAGCTTTGTAGTACGTGGAAGAAAGCTCCTTGAAAACCGCACTGTGGAGAACCGCCACACATCCAGATGGTAGAGATGATATTTTAACTTGTGGCGTGTCGTGCGAAGGTGGAATTCGGCGGTAGGAATCAGGTTAAACGGCTCTTCGGAACACTCCCCGTGATAGATGCGGTAGAAGACACACAATGAAGCGATATCTCTACGCAACGCCATGTGATCCAGCTGTTCACAGAGCACCCGACAATTACGAATAATAAAGAATACAAATACGAATGTTTGTGAGAATGTATGGATGTTTGGATGAATGGACCTGTAAAAATCTCAGCCCTACCTTCTGGCTTTGTAAACAAGTAAGATACTTCTAATAAATATATAGAAGTATTTATAATACGAAAGTTTGTGAGAATGTATGGACGTCTGGATGTATGTTTGTTGCTATTTCACACGAAATCTACTAAATGGATTTTATTGAAACTTTACAATAATATAGCTAACATATTGGACTCATACTTACATAACAGATATTTAAAGTAGGTAAGCTCTGTATATACTATATTATTTGAACAAATATGTGAATAGTTATGAAGATGACGGTAAACAACCGAATGCGCGATATTGTAGTGCGGTCCGGTGGCAGGCGGTGGGACGGGCTTGTGGGCGACCGTATGCCTGCCGGTGGAGGGTTTATTAATTTTAAACGCCTGCAGTTCCTGTTAAGTTGCATTTTCAATGACTATCAACAAATTGCAGGGTCAAACGCTAAAAAAATCAGGCATACATATGGTCATCCCATGTTTTTCCTATGGCCAACTCTACGTAGCTTGCTCATACGTATTTAAATCGCAAAATCTGCATGTTTATGCTGACTGAAATAAATCGTTTAACATAATTTAGGAGGACAAAGGAATATATTCCAGTAACTTTTGCATTACTATCAATCATCATATACATGCATCCGACCTATTTATGCTTACAAACTATAGCGTTTATAATACCTATTGGTGAAATCATCATAAAAATTCTTAGTAAAAAGTAACATATCTACATTACATAATATAGTTGTTCGAACACTTATATCTCGAGAACGACTGGACTGATTTTCCTGAATTTTTAATTTGTTGGATTTGCCTCCGTGCCGAATTGCAGAATAATATAATAATTAATTGATTATTTAATTAATTAATAATAACAATATAATAATAAATCATTGAAAAATTTAGTAAAAAAGACTTTACTTTTAAAATCATCACAATTCATTATACGTAACATAGAATTATACAGGGTAATCCTTTTTTATGGAAAAGGAGGACTAAAGAGAATACGGGCCACCTGGTATTAAGTGATCACCGCCGCCCATATTCTCTTGCAACACCAGAGGAATCACAAGAGCATTGCCGGCCTTTATCTCGGGATCTACTAAGCCGATTTTGAAAAATCTGTTACCAATAGAAATTCATATTTTTGTGAGTGTCATATATATACTATATATTAACCCTCTAAAATACTTTTTCATTGTAAAATACGTCGAAGAAAAAACCGTCGAACAATAAAAATAAATTATATGACTGCTGTGTTCCAGTGGAGCTTGAGGAACCGTATGGCATTTAATACGTCCAAATGCTTTGCCATGACTTTCGGTCGAAAGTGGTGCCCAATAGAGTTTGCTTATAAAATTGGTGGTGATTCGATATCTCGACCAGAAACTATCAAAGACCTGGGTGTCACATTCGATCGAAAGTTAACCTTCCATGATCATATTACCACTCTGGCCAAGGAATCCTATAGAATTTTAGGCTTTGTTTTGAGGAATTCTGGGGATTTCACATCTGAACCAGTCATAAAGCTTTTATTCGGTGCTTTAGTGCGCAGCAAGCTAGACACAGCTATGTGTGTGTGGAATCCGCATGAAAGTACTTATGTACTCCTTCTCGAAAAGGTGCAAAAAGCTTTTCTTAGGTACCTTTACAAACGTACGCATGGATACTACCCCTATATGTATCCCACAAAATTTCTTCTGGGTACATTAGGCTACAACTCCCTCGAGGTTAGGCGAAAACGACAGCAGCTCACAGTTATGTGCAGAGTTCTCAGAGGTGATATAGATACGCCGAGTTTGCATGTTGAGCTATGTAGAATCTTTGTACCGGACAATTACTGTTCGAGGCGCAAGCATAGATTGTTCTCAAGTCCGACACATCGTACTGTGGCTCGTACGAACTCACCTATACCGAGGTCTCTCTCTGCTCTCAACGCTCTTCTCGAAGCCAACCCTGCTTGTGATTTATTTGCGGATGGATGGCAGACGATTTTAACAGAGTGCTTGAGTTTTTGTGAGAGGAATGGATGAACGGTATTTGGATGTTAATTAATTGTTAGTTATTTACAGTAAACTTTGTATTTATTAACTATTATTTGTGTAATATGTCTAGTTTGTAATTAACTCTTACTTTAATATTGTAATTGGCTTACACCGTTTTATTAAAGTATAAATAAATAAATAAATGACAAAACAACGTTTGCCGGGTCCGCTAGTAATATATAAGTTACTTAAAAATAATAAATATAAAAGTACTGGAGTACACATTTAGTGTAGGTCCATAAATAGAAAATGTTTATGTTTCAGATTTCTCTCCGTTGGGATGACTTTTAAATCTTTTCCGTCAATTATGATGGCTTAAGAGATTACTCTAGGCTGAATCACAGTCGCTAAAACGATATATCAAACTTAAAAGCCAATTTGCATTTTCATTTAAAAGCCAAACTAAAAGCCAATTTGCATTTTCATTTAAAAGCCAAACTTAAAACCAATTTTTTTGGCTTATCACCACTATATATGCCACCAAAACTAACAAGTGACGGTTTAAGTAAAATTTCAGACATGTTTTTGTCTAGATGGCAATTTCACAATTGCATAGGAGCCATAGACGGTAAACATTTCCACATACAAAGGCCACAAAAATATTTTCATTACAATATACAAGCAGTTTCTGATGCAGCTGTAATTGAGGTTGGTGTCAAAGAAAGACAATGTGACGAAGGCACGTCTCATTTTGCAAAATTTAATGAATTGCATATTACCAATCGATTTAATATTCCACCGCAAAGAACGTTATCTGGGTTAAATATTTTACTGCCATAGGTCCTAAGTTGGCGATGAAGCCTATCCACTGAAAACGTATCTTATGCGACCTTTTCCATCTAGTACAATATATAGATAATACGAAAAGACTAATTATCTGTACCTGTGAATAAAAAAAAATGTTACTTTCCTTCGTTATCTGGAAATTTTGTTTTCATTTCTTCCCACAACCTTTTCACAACGTGTTTATTTGTGTTGTGGGTGGCCAGACTAACAAATAGATGGCCTAGGCAGCCCGCGCTGTTCGCTCGGTAAATTGCGCCAGTCGCTTCGCCATTCGCCGCAGCTCGTGGCTTTCATTTTTCACATTTCGATACATTTATTCTAGTTGCAAGAAGCTTCGCCATTCGACGCACTCCGCAAATATTCGCTATAGCGACTGTCCAGAAGGTCTACTCGCAAAATAGACAACGATATATCCGAACGATACGATAATAACCCGAATATATCGCACCTACCCTACTCTAACAAATGTTTGTATTCCATATCGTTTATCGTAACCATAGAATAATATTTTGATTTTTTTATGATGTTAGAGTGAATGAATTATGCGCAAACTATGTATAATCTGTGCTATGTCGCTGCAAAATATCAAAAGACAGAGAGACAGAAACAGAGCTAAGGCGCTTAGGACCATGCCAGCATCTGCACCACCAATTTGCATCATTTACACAAAATTTAAATATTCAATAATTGTGTAATGAATATAATATGACCATTTAAAATTGAATAAATGATACAAAACTTGCGGATAATAAAATGTAAAAAAAGTAACTCAACCCTTCTTGTCGACTTACTATTTCTCAGGCGGCCATTTGCATTAGTTTCTCCGCATAAACGATCAACAAAATGACTTAAATTACTTGGTAGTAAATATACCTGTTGAATAGTAAATCACATATAATTATTTTAATAATATTTATTGGTGTCGTTGGGGTTATCGTAAACGTGACGTTTGATTGTTTGTCGAATTCGAATATTCGTCTCTGACATTTTCAACCAAGACCGATAGGACCGATAATATCGAAAAAATTTTCGTTCGTTCAATCATCGTTTCGACGATGTAACTAAGAGTAGGATTTGACACGACTTATGACACGATATATCGAATATCGATTTTAGGAGTAGGCCCCCGGACTGGACTGGAGAGAGTAGACTCTCGTTCCAATGTTCGGAGATCAACTTCCCTGCCTCGTGTAAAGGCAAAAATACGTGTGGAAATGGTTGAAGCAGAGTGGTACGTTGTGTCGGGGTATAAGCGTGGGCCGATTCTTCGCTGGAGGACGTGTATAGCCCCTAACAACTCTAAGACGTGCGTTTGGGCTTCATCTTATGTATAAAATTTTCGTGTCACAATGTTCGTTCCCGTACTCCTCCGAAACGGCTTGACCGATTCTCATGAAATTTTTTGAGCATCAATATGCTATGGTCTGAGAATCGGCCAACATCTATTTTTTATACCCCTAAATGTTAAGGGTAGTCCACACGATTTTTTTTTAATTATTTCTGACATTTCTTTTAAATTTATTTGATTATGAGTCAGCATTAAAAAATACATACAACTTCAAATTTTCAACCATCTACGATCAACAGTTATTTTTGTATCGCGATTTTAATATCGGCAAAACAACGTTTGCTGGGTCAGCTAGTATTATATAAGGTGCATTCTGCATGTTGACTAGCAAATCTTAGTGGGATTTTGTTTTGCTGGCGAATATCGTATTTGATCAGCATTTTAAATATCCTAACGAACAAAAAAAACAAGAACACGTTAGAAATGGATTTTGCATACAACTTTCGGTCACAGATTTACGAACAACAAATTAATATTAAAATTAATACGAATTAACTTTTTGACAAGTTGTATTATAAATTAAATTATGATGGTCATGGGCTCACTTATACAAACCGTACGTAATACTAGCAATACGCTAATCGTATTCATATCTACAACGCTAAATATATATTTGGAGTCTAGATTGAATGACTGTAGTCAAGCAGGGCCACATGCGTATAAATTGGTACTCCATCTATAAACGACATCCTCAATTCAATGTTCGGTTCAAAAGGCGATAGGGTCACGGCCTAAAGTGTTTTTATTAGAGAGTCGTAAATGGAGGGCGCTCCTCGTGAACGATGGGCCAGCCAGACTGAGTTTCTTTTGTCATGTCTGGGCTATGCCGTCGGTATTGGAAATATATGGAGGTTTCCATTTTTGTGCTATAGGAATGGAGGGGGTAAGTAGTATTTTTTTTAAATATTGTACCTTTGATTCAAGTTATTTCTGATGAGACTATTGGTACTTAGTAATGGTGTTTCCGTTGTTTCCGGCATGATACGACATGGGTACATTAAAATAAAGCGTGTATACCTTTCTAAAAGTTCAGGTGCTTGTTTTTTCTCTCTCACCCTAAAGATTTGTGCTTTGTTGGCCAAAGTACGGCATAGCAACAAGTCATAAGTACATTTAAGTACTTAACACATGTAGAATGGTCCGGAATAAATATTACTTAACTAACTCTTTTCTAACATACATAAGAAATATAATATAAACGACTTCAAGACCTGATTTTATTTAAAATTATCGAAAAATGTTTGCAGGAGCATTTTTGATCCCGTATCTACTAACTCTAGTTATCTGTGGCATACCGCTCGTGTACCTCGAGACAACACTCGGTCAGTTTTCAAGCGCAGGATGTATTTCTGTTTTCAATGTGAATCCACTTTTCAAAGGTGAGTGAGTAATGTAAAACAAGGTATAAATGTTTGTTAAACATTATTAATAATATGCGCTGTTATCACTAGGATCCACTTCTCTACGTACTTATATTACAGAATAATACTTATTAATAGTAATTTATTTTATACCAAAATTTACGAACGATGCGGGCCTGTAGAGGGCAAGTAGATCCTGTAGATGGAAACACAACTTGATAGTTGAACAATACATACCAAGATTTACGATCCATACGTCACTCGAACGGTCGGCTAAGTTGGTAAGAGACGGAACCCGAGAGTCCAGCATCGTTCATAAATTTTGGTGTAAATTCTATTTAATCCCTGAAGTGAGGGATATCACTTACAAATATCAAATTGTTTAACTCCTTATTGATTTGTTATAGTTGATGTGACAACTGGCCATCTTATGTACAAATGTGAGAGAAGAAAATTTTAATGAAATTTATCTATTTCTAGCGTATTCTATTCATAATTTTTTGATGTTGAGTATTTTGACACACTGCGATAGGTACTGGCAAATGACAGTTGGCTGTCAAAAAGGTTTCGGATCTGCTCGTAAGTGCAATTTTTGATCTTTAAATAGTTATTGATATCATTTTACTGATTATGTAACGTATTATCGATAACAGTAATAGTTACGGAATAATGGCTTGATCACACTTAACGTTACATCCTTTAAAGCAATATAAAATATCCAATAAGCATCCAAGCAATACATAACATGCCATATATAATATATACTCGTCGGAAAGTACGATTCCTGTTGACGGGTGTATAATTCGATAGCCTTCGGTTTCGTCTCGTAATCACACACTCGTTAGGGACCTCTAATTTTCTGCCCTTGGTGAACAATGTACTATTTACTAAGTATTGATTATTCTTTGAAGTTTTATCAAAAAAAATATTGATAAAGACGGCTGGTTGAAGTTACCAAGAGCAGCTTTCGACAACGACCAGAACTTGCGTGTTCCGGTCGGGTAACTGGAAAGCTGCTCGCCAATTTTGACGACGTGCTTCGATTTCGCACGGGCGATTTGCCGCTTAAAAAATCTGGAGGCACGGTTATATTTCCTCTTCTTCCTCAAGTTCGATATGCCTGTTTTTTGCAGTCAGATGCTGCTTTAACTGACGCATCAAACCAGGGCTGTGATCTGCCACCGATCGGTACTACAGAGCTTGGTATAAAAATATCCCTGCAGTATCACATCGGCTACTGCTACGGCGCAGGCACTAGGATCATCCGAAGGGAAACAAACCCTGCTCCAAGGGTAGGATACAAAAAAAGAACGCATCCAATCCCAATCTGCTGACATGTAGTGCCAAACGCGGCGGGTCGCTGGTAGTCTGCGAAGTTGGCGTCGGATAGGCACTACACTCCTGACCAGGCAATAGTCGGACGTTCCGAGAGGGGCGTCGACAAAGACATGGTAACCATCCGGATGTGTAGTCAGCAGAAGATCCAATAAGGACGGCATGTGGCTATCCACATCCGGGAGCCGCGTTGACGACTCAACTAATTGGGACAGACCATACGCCAATGCAAAATTATGCACAGATCGCCCTGCGTAGTCTGAAGTACGTGATCCAAGCCATTCGGCATTGTGCCCGTTGAAATCACCCCAGACTGCGATTTCAGCGGAGGGGATCTGAGAAAGCACGTCATCAAATGCCGCTTGAACGCAGCCCATGAGGTGATCCGTTTCTGCGTTACCACTATGGGACCTGTAGACACACGCATAGATGCGAACGCGGTCCTCTGAATCTACGCGGAGCCAGAGAGTAGAGAGGTCCCTACCCTCAAAATTGCCGAGACGGCGACGGCAGATATCCTCCCTAACGTACACACATACCCCGGCATGAGGCATGAAATTATGCTCAATTTTGTACCCGGGGTACGTTAAATATATCGTATCGCTAGGTCGAGATATCTGCGTCTCCGTAAGTGGTGGTGGTGGACGGCGTTTAAATTGGAGTGAATTCCCCTGCTATTACAGAAGTCCACATTAAGCGTGGAGCGGGGTGCCGTGGTGTTGCTGTCCTGTTTGTCCTTAGATATGCGCGGTACTGTGCCCTCCTCAGAATACGAGGGGCAGCCCGAGCGAGAATGCTCGGGGAGGGATTCTCCGACTCTGGTAGAGCCGGTACCCTCCTGGGGTAATATATTTTTAAGGACCGCTCTCATATTTTTGTTGAGGGGTGATGGGGAGGGGGAGGGGGAGAGGGGAAGGGATGGCCTCCGGTCCACGACACTAACCTATGCGAAGCATAGCGGCACTAGGCCGCTACTTCACGCCGGTATTCTGTGCGAGTGTGGTAAGTAACCCGGACGAGTCTGGCCCGATTGTGCTGACGTCATAAGACGGTAGCGTGACTCTCCCACTTTCAAAAAGCCCGTAGTTGCCTCTTTCGACACCCTTGGACCTGGGACTACCCTATTCTTTTTACGCCCCGGGGCAGCACAGGGCAAAACACTATTTTTAATTCAAATTTATTAAGATTTATTTTCTATTTTTTAGTGGGATTTTCTAAAAAAGCGTATTTTTTTAGGCTTTTATAACTATTATTTATTTTATTTGTTTTTTTTTATTATCTCACCTATAACTATGTATGTTCGCCGACTCCAAAAATAACAATAATCGTAACTAGAATTAGATTTATTAATTAGATTGTCTAAGAATACGCAATTCTTTTTATACTGTTTAGTGCATATTATATCTATTGTTTTGGAATAGTGTTTTTGCAGTCGGTTGTTTTTTTAACCGACTTCAAAAAGGAGGAGGTTATAATTTCGATAAGTATTTTTTTTATGTATGTACACCGATAACTCTGAGATTTATGATTTACGTAATTCTTTTGTTTGATGCGAAATAGATGACATTTAGCCCCATAAAATTTTTACATAGTTTGGCCCAGTAGTTTTCATTTTATGAACATTTATATGAAAACTTCCGTCTACCTGGATGACATAATTGTTTTCTGCGTACGACTTTTTTTGAGTTTTCATTCAGGTTGATAATATATTATTATTAACTAACACTAAAACGTAAAAAATAAAAAATAAAAATTTTTTTTTTGTTAAAATTTTTATTACTGAGTGACTTCTTCGCACAGGATACTGTGCAGGAAACCAAAAAGCGTCAGTGGGGAAGCGAATAACTTCGCATGGAAGAGTTTTGGGCAAATCTATCAAATATAGTTATTTGATCAGATTTAATTAATTAATAATGAATTACGAATTAATTATTCAAGAATTTAGATACATGTAAAACTCAATATCGTATGCAAAAAACAATGACATTAACTACTATTTTGAATTATATTTACGTTATATAATATTATATTATCTCGCTTCAACTTAGCGCGGATCACTAATTCTGTATTTCTCCACAGGGGCTGGCTATGCAGTGATCATTTTAAACGTGATCGCAGTGATATACTTCTCGGCGATCATGTCATACCCAATACTGTACATATACCATTCGTTCAGCTCCCCACTGCCTTGGCAGTTCTGCGGCAATTCGTGGAATACTGACAGATGCTCCGAGGTAATGATTCAAGTTCATGATACGACCGTGACCTATCGTTAATTTAAAAACTATCATTTCGTTTACAGATTTCGAGTAATTCAAGTTTAACTACTAATGTATCCGTCACTACGCCAGAAGATGAGTTTTTTCAGTAAGAATATTGTTTAGTTAGTAATATTGTATTCTTATATAGTACATCTGCTCTTACTTTCAGTTTGTATATAGATCGTGCATTGAAAAATACTGTCTGTGCATGACACAGCCCTCATGTCAGAATATGTCTCGTTCAATGTTTAAGAACTTTAGATTTTTATTTATTTTCAGCATCCGTCTCTTGCACATGTCTCCCGGCATCGAAGAAATCGGTGGGATCGTATGGCCTGTTCTTATTTGTAATGTCATATCTTGGATTCTGGTTTACCTGTGTATTAGTAACGGAGTTAAGAGCGTTGGGAAGGTAAGACCTACTCTATAATAATCTTTATTAAAATAAGAAAACAACCATTATACAGCTTCTTAATCTATAAAATGAACTAAACACAATATAACTAATTATTATTGAAAATTAACTTACATTATTATAGGTAACTTAGTGGCTGTCATTAAACTGATTAACGCTATCGATTCGTACTAGTAAATACTGTATCTCGAAAGGATAGTATTCATCGTCCTTAGATCAGCGATACTTTAGGTGCGCGTACTTGACATTAACAAACTTATACAAACTAGGTACTAATACGTGTTCAAATATTTACGTTATGACTGTTATGTGTGTATGGGTATGGTGAATGTGTAGGGATGTATGTGTGAAGGGTGATGTGTGTACTGTTTTTATGTACCCGAAGGGAAGTAGTGCTTTTGTGCCTACCGGTCTGATAAGAATTTACAGTAGATTTTCGGTCTCATTGTAGTCTATTGATTTTAAATATTTATCAATTGTTGTTTTGCATGATCAATGATTCAGATTTTTAATTTTTAAAATTTTATTAAGTTTGTTGTAAAGGTTGGGACCAAGATAACCATAAATTTAGGACATCCTTTGCTCAAAGATATTGAGCAAAGGATGTCCTAAATTTAAGTATTATAAGACTGCATCTGTTCTACATCTCGTAGTGAAGTAAGGTTTAACTCTGTGCTGTGCCAGGATCTCCCATTTAATAAATAATTTTCGTACCGTGGGAGTGCTTAACTCCCAATTCCGAGTATAGCAAGCTTGTTGGATATGTATATTTTTTATGTGTCATAACTTTTAGAATACGCTGAGCTCTTTCAACTATTAACACGGTGCCCTTTGAGGTACTTCCCCAGGCATTGAGACCGTATTGTAATATAGACTGGCATAGTGCGAAGTGTCATTTAGTAGACATTTTATATCACTTGCATCTCTAATTGTCTTAAATATATATGTCAATAAATTTTTTACGCGATTACTTTGGTTGAAGATATGTTCTTTCCAGTTAAGGTTTTATTCTACTATTACACCGAGTGTTACATGTATTACACTACATGTGTGTGCATTAATAATTACGGAATTTGAAGATGGTTGAGTATTGACGTTTATGGAAAATGCGAGAAACTTAGTATTTCGATATTCAGTGTCAGTAGGTGATTATCTAGCCATGAAGTTACTGCAAAACCTTCATTCGCTGCATCACTAAATTCTTTCCAGGTATTTGAACTGAACAGTAAAACGGTATCATCAGCAAATGTTATTATTTGGCCTTTTATTAATTACAAGTTACATAGGTCATTTATATAAATTAAGAATAATGTGGGACCCATAACACTACCTTGAAGCACACCATAAGTTATATTTCCTTCTTGACTCAGACTGTTATCAATTATAACAAGCTGTTTTCGATTTGTCAAGTAATCCTGAAAGAGTTGCAATGAAATTGAAAATGAATGCCTAATCTCTCAAGTTAAGGTAAGTTAAGGAGGATAGGAATAGAAACACAATCAGAGGCATTTGCTAAGTCTAGGAATATGCCAATAAATTTTATATTGTTATCGAAGTTTTGGACAACATACGAAGTCAATTTATCTAGTGCGTTACTGGTAGAAGTATTTTGTCGAAACCCATATTGGTTGCCTTAAAGAAATTCATTTACCTCTAGATAGTGTTGGAAGCGTGTGTTTTTTAACTATTAATTACTAGTAATTTTGAGAATGTTGGCAAAAGAGATATAGGTCTATAATTTGACACTTCATTTCTATCTCCTGATTTGTATATAGGGACAGTAATTGCCTTCTTAAATGCATTAAATATATGTGTCAAGGGGTTCACAATGGCATCAGCATCTTTTTAGATAAAAAATGTTGAGATCCCATCCCATCCCAAGGAGTTTTTTGATTTTAATACACTAATATTTTTTTTACTACCTTATCTGTTAGCAACATCATAAAGGAATTTAATGGTCCGCTAGTTGTGTTTTGTCTGCTTTTCTTACATAATTCCAACTCATTTGTGTGTTTCCTCAGCAGGATAGAGTTAGCCAAATTACTACCAACATTAACAAAATACTTATTAATGTTATCCAATGCTGCTTGGGAGTTTGAATTAGAGCATAATAACTCGGAAGGAACTTCAGTATGAGTATTGAAATAACAAATTTATTTAACTAATCCCCACTGATTTTTGACATTGTATTTGGCTTTTGCTAATTCTGATTGAAAATAATGCTTTTAAATATTTTTAATAAATTATTACATGTATTGCGGTAACGTGTATATGTTATACTGAGATTTAAGTTTTCAGGATCCTTTCGGAGTTTTTTGTATAATTCAAACCGATTCTTCATACATCTACAAAGTCCCGGTGTAATCCAAGGCTTGATAGCTACCTGTCGCCTAGGTCGCTTTTATTCATGTGTGTCGATCAATAAGATTTCTCGAATAGTATTTAGCAACAACATGTTTGTCAAGGCATTTGGTTCCTCTATAATGAAGATTTCTTCCCAATTAATCTACTTAAGGTCGCTGATCGCAGCCTCATCGTCAGTCTTTGAGAAACTAGAGTTTATTCCCGTTCTACTGGTTATATTCAGAGGTAACGATAGCATAACACTAAAGTGGTCAGTTAGAGTTGTATGACAAACAACAAACAAGTTTTGAGTTTTTAACCGACTTCAAAAAGGTGGAGGTTATCAATTTGATCGGTATTTCTTTTATGAATATACACCAATTACTCTGAGATTTATGATCCGATTTATGTAATTTTTGATGCAGAATAGATCCCATAAAAGTTTTACATAGTTTGGCCCAGTAGTTTCACCTTTATGAACATTTTTTATGAAAATTTTTGTTTACCTCTATGATATAATCGTTTTTTGTGTAGGGCTTGTTTAGGATTTTTCATTCAGGTTGATTATATATTCTTAAGAACACAAGAAAATTATCAAGACGTGACGTCACCTCTCCCCACTTGCAGCCGACAAACCGCTATATAATCGGTAGCAGAACAGTTGATGACGATCACTTCGTTCGTCGTCGGACTGTTAACATCTCACCGAAACTCTGTCCGTTTTCGTATTGATTGTTTGTAGTGACTAATTATTTAAATTGTGTTGACAGTCACAGGTGAACAGGGTGAACACGTCTATAAAAGGCGACGTCTCCCTAGCGTCGACACATTTTCGCTGCAACCGTTGACTAGTTAGGACGTTACTCTGCTCGATTTCTATTCGAATATTAGTCTTTGTGTTGTTTGAAATTTATTCTTTCTAAGAAGCAGAAGAAAAAAAGAAGAAGCTTAAAAACCCTTTTTGATCTTATTTCCTTATTATATTATAATTATAAACTAACAATGAAAAGTAAAAAAAAAAACCGACTTCAAAACTTAAAAGTATCAAATAACTAAAGTTTTAATTTAATACACCTTTACCTTTAATATTAATAAAATACTATTATTTCTATGTGCTACATATTGATAGCTTTGAAGTCGGTGCCAAGCCAAATGTAATAGTTATTACTTAGACTCGCCACGCGTGACTTTGAGCGGGATAGCTTCGTCTAGAACAAAACAACCCAAGCGGAAAGACACGCCTGGCCAGACAACCTTAATAATTACAGTTAGTAAGCTGTTTATAATATTAAGTTTTATTTTGTTTAGGGCTTCGCACCGACTTAAAACCTATCAATAGGTAGCACATAAAAAATATATATAAATAATAGCATTTTATTAGTATTAAAGGTAAAATTTAACAAAACAGTGATCAAGGCAATTTGATTCTCTCGTTGGAAAGGTATGTGTATTAAGAAGGCCATAAGATGCCAATAGATCCATATATTCTGATGATTTCATGTTGAGTTTTTCCAATACTATGTTAATATTCATGTCGCCGATTACGATAATGTTTTTAAATTGTTTAAGACTGGACAAGATTTTTTCAAGAGATTGTGTAAGGGATCTAGACTTCCAAACGATGGTGGCCTGTAAATCGATATAACTGCTAAATTATTACTTATTGACGTAATTAGGAAGTTTGCTTCTCTACAATAACTTGGTTCATAGACATTTGCATGTACACCATGTTTTGAATACAAGACGATGCCATCGTTTTGATTTAATTGGGTTTTTGTATGTTAAGATGTGTAATCTTTAATTTCTGGGATGACAGTTTTAGTAGTTTAGTTGAGTTTTCAGATAACGGTAAGTCCTCAGTAAGAATAATGAGGTCAAAGGTTATATCTAGTCTAGTGAGAAGGACTGAAAATTCTTCATAATTACGATTTCAACATCTAATATTTTGACTCACAACTGAAAAACTATTTGGGCTAGGGTTGAGTGCAACTTTGCAGTCTTCAGCTTTGTCGATTACCATAGCATCGCCGACATTGATATATTCGTCAATGTCTATTGAGAGATCCTGTATATCAACCATATTCTTTATAGTTTGACGGAGAAATACATTTAGTGGCAATGCTGATGTGGCAGTGACAGAATAGCAGAACATTAAAAGTTTCAACGAATTGGGGTTTAAAGGCACATGATTAACAGAATTGTGATGTTTGATAAGTGTGATTGATTGTGAACAGTGAGAGTGAAATAAAAGTGTGTAAAATAAGATAGTAACAGTCCGCAACTAACTTAATTAAAACAATAATAAATAAAACTATGCAAAAAAGCGAAATATTTATTTTTTATAAAAGTATATGACATAATGAGTAAAAATAACAAAAGTGTAAGACTACTTAGATACTCACATTTTTAACTTTAAATTCTCTAAAATATCTGCTTCATATTTAATCAATATCTGCTTAGCTCCTTGATCTTTTCTTAGAAAACATTTTTCTGTATGATATCCAACAGAATTTGTAACTATTCTCATTAGCTTTTCTACTAAGATAAAATAGATGTTGGGCTTTTGCAGTTAGGTACTCAGGCAGAAATATCGAATTAGTGGAGCCTTCCATTTTGTGATGTGACGTGTTCAGCTTGTTTTTATTGTTCATTTTGTTAAAATTTCTTGCTCCGTTGAGCATATTCTGTCTTATTTGAGAACTGATAAATTCAACTATAATTCGTGACTATATAACTTTTGTTAGGGCGAAAAACTTATGTATGGTAAAACCGAAAACCCTAGCTGTTTCCTGGGTTTCGCTTTGCTTTTTCGGTCATATTTTTGAGTTCAATCAAAAACAATGTGAAGGGTAGTATCACTTATCACCTGGTGAACTTGCTCATCTCGACACTTTTTCTCATTAAAAACAACTTTAGAAAGTCCTTATGATCCCCGCGCGGCGCGCAGAACGGTATAGATCGGCAAGATTTTGGCGCTCGTGCAGTGTTCTGTCAATGAGTATTATTTTACGTGTATTAATAGGTTTCTTATAATTAGGATAATTTGAGTGAATGTAACATGAGGATATTGAAACAAGCTATAGGGCCATGCAACTATCTCAACTCCCTGATCTAGTGCCCTGAGGGACTGCCGATTTGGGAAAGTTAATGCCTCTACTACTAATACTGGCTCTCAAAATCACGAGCAATTGCCAATTCCGTGGCCTAAGGAGGGGAAAGCGAAATTGGCTGCGGTGAAGCTGGGATAAAGGACGCGTTTGCGAATCCGACAAAAATAAGATATTTTTCGGTAGAGTTTGTAATGAAATGAAACTAAATCTAATAAAACTAAAAATTGTTGCAAATAGATTACTTCTTTATCTCCAATTAGCGGGCAATTTTTGCTTTGAAATTTTGATATTTTATGTCATAAAAACGATTATACGTTACCTCTTCACACAAAATTGACGAAATTGGGCTTTATTCAGGATCATTTTTCTGCTACTACATACACAATTTTGTCCCTTAAAAAATACTTAAGGAAAACAGATATAATATTTTCAAAAACACGGGAAATAAATTGATGAATATTTTAAACGTAATCTCAGAAAAAATAAAAATGAATCGTCTAAAATTCATATATTTTTCTGATAAGCATGAGGTTTAATGTGTGGTATTAAGGGTCATTTTATTTGTCACTCCGTACGCATTGCACAGAAAGATCTATCGAAACAACGTCACTCGTCAGTCCGCGCTCGGCCGTCGTGGGTAGACACTGTGTCGGTTGTTAGCAGCAGCTCGTGCTCGGAAAGATCGCTGTACGAACAAGAATATTTTTTATAAGCTCTACAATACTGTCTTTGATACTGTACATATTTTGTACGCAGTCAGATTTTCTAAGAATTATGTTTCTGTATTTTTTTGAAGAATTAGTAATTTATAAGCTCATCTTTAAATACTCGTATAAGGTCTATATTAAATCGAAATCCAAGATGGCGCTTATAAAATTAGCAGCTTTTCTTCATGGGTGTCATGGAATTCGGGGTCAACAATAACGAATATCGGGTCAAAATCGAAATCCAAGATGGCGCCTATGAATTTTAACAACTTCTCTTCATCGGTGTTATTTTCATGGTTTTCGGGGTCAACAATAACGAATATTGGGTCAAAACCGAAATACAAGATGGCGCCTATGAAATTTACCAACTTCTCTTCATGGGTGTCATTTTCATGGTTTTCGGGGTCAACAATAACAAATATCGGGTCAAAATCAAAATCCAAGTTGGCGCCTATAAAATTTACCAACTTCTCTTAATGGGTGTCATTTTCATAGTTTTTGGGTCAACAATAACGAATATCGTGTCAAAATCGAAATCCAAGATGGCGCCTATAAAATTTACCAACTTCTCTTCATGGGTGTCATTTTCATGGTTTTCGGGGTCAACAATAACGAATATCGGGTCAAAATCGAAATCCAAGATGGCGCCTATGAAATTTACTAACTTCTCTTCATTGGTGTCATTGGCGAGATGGCGCCTATAAAATTTACCAACTTTTCTTCATGGGTGTCATTTTCATGGGTTTCGGGGTCAACAATAACGAATATCGGGTCAAAATCGAAATCCAAGATGGCGCCTATGAAATTTACCAACTTCTCTTCATTGGTGTCATTTTCATGGTTTTCGGGGTCAACAATAACGAATATCGGGTCAAAATCAAAATCCATGATGGTGCCTATGAAATCTACAAATTTTTCTTCATGGGTGTCATTTACAGCGTCAAAATTAGAATTCATTCATAAACTTAATTTTTATTATAAAAGGCCTGTCTAACAATATCCCACCTAATCTAATGATACCCTACATGCAAAAAAAATGCATCCCCTTTCTAACCACGAGCATGGCTCCTTGTACGTTCATCAGAGTTCCTTTAAACCTCAATGTACAGAAATGTCAACATTGGTGGATAGTATCTGGGTGGATCGTGCATCAGATCAAACAGCTCCTGGACAGTCCGCCAAGTTTTTGAGATTAATCTACATATATAAAACAAAGTCGTATTAGTTTTTTCGTGGAATTCTCTTAGTCCGGAATAGGATTATGGGTATTAAAATATCGAAAAAATCACGAAAAAATATTTTTAAAAACATTATTATTTTTCTGATACATTTTGTATGGATTGACATCTCTAGAATAGAAATATTTCAATGAACTTGTTTATTAGTTTCATGCTACAGCAGTAACGAAACACAACTGACAGCGCATGTGATGTTATTCAAGTTGACCGGTCGATGTTTTTGTTTCGAGTTTCTTCGCTTATTGTGCCGATATTATCATTAACGATGATTTAACATAACGACATAATCGAACATTCAAGGTATTGATTTATTTATTTTTATACTTACAAACAATACAGTAGAAGAATAACATACTATACTTATTCTTATGTATTATGTGTGCTAATTCTAAAAAAAAGTGTTTATAAATCAGTAATACTGACTTCGCTTTTTATATGGTAGGTATAAGGACAGATTCACCATAGAATTGGATCATCGCAACCTCTTGAAGATGCACAGCATAATTTTTTACAAATAGACTTCATGGGGAAAATGGAAGAACAACTTGATCGACGTCAAGAGATCAATGAAGCAATGAAAATAGCAAATCTTCAAGATCTGCAACAACTACTTCATGAACATGACGCGTTCGTCAGGCTTTTCAAGAGTGAATTGGAGCGCATGCCTAATAATGACTACAAATTCGTGATGAGAGCGGAAAAACGACCATCTGGAATTCACGAACGAACATTTAACGCTTTAACAATAGATAAAGTTGCCATCCTGATGCTTGGTGAAAACTTGGAAACAAGCGATATTGTACTTACACGTCGCGATACTGGGAAACTGAAACAAATATCTGTAACACATTGTTCGTATGACACGTGGCAATACCCGTTAATGTTTTGGCAAGGAAACATGGATATTATTTCGATATCAAAATGAAAAATCCATTGAATGATAAGTCGTTACCTATCATAGTTTTGATTTCAACATGACATACATTTTACAGTGTTTGGTTTTGGTTTCCAATTACACTGGTTATGGTCAGGAATAGAACAGACTTAAAAATTAAGGGCTGTTTGTTTAGAGAAAATTGGACAAATGACTGCAACCAATTTAAAATTATTTATTTTCAACCAAGTTTTGTATTCAAAATACAAAATCTAATGTTTCACCTGAAGAAATCAGGTGAAGAAAATGCCAAGAATGTTAGCTGGATGAATTACTACGCAAATCGTTAATTGATGATTCGTCAAAATGCTTACAACTATTAGCTGCGGTTTCGTCGATTGCTTCAGTAGCATTGCGTCGACATGTACGTCAAAATAGAAACGGAGCGTTTAACTTTCATTCGGTTGAACCAAGCTTAACTGCGTTCTGAGGAGTATATCCACTTACGTGATGCAATTAGTAATGAAGGAAATACAGTTATTGGTCGATTAACTATTCTGCCGGCGATGTACATAGATAGTGCGCGACATACGCATGAATATGAGCAAGATGCAATGACATATTATGTTCGATGATCCCGATGATCACAACCGATATGACGTTTGAGTTTAAATGACTTCGATTTCCGATCCGTTTTACACTCGTAATGACCATTTACAAATAACCTTGTAAGTTTGTGGTCTGAATATAGAAAATCCATATTTTGCCCATATGTTCACGGGTCGGAAGGGTCGTCTATCACAAGGTGCTTCACTGAAGAGTGCAACCCATGCACCATAATACATGGCCAATAATTAATCATTCAAATACTTGTTTTTTATATACTTAATAATAATAATACTAATAAAAAAATTAAATTAATAAAATCAGTCAGCTAGTATCATACTAAAATGCACCGCAAATAATTAGGTAAGACTAGGTATTCATTTAAATAAAACACTTTTAAAGGATTCGGTTCGACCAACCAAAAGTGTTGGTAAAACAGAATAGATTTCTCCCAAGACTGGTACGTGAAGCTATCGAAATTAAAAAACGCCCAAATTTCAATAGAGAAGATGGTCTAAAATTATCTTACACCTGGGATCCAATAATTCCTAAATTAAAACCCATAACTACACATACCAAAAAAGAAGAGGACACTGTCAGTAAATTTTGCCAAAAGCCATCTTTGTACAGCAAATACCACCTCCAAGGAAATAAATGGCGCTAAACTTCATAATGACAACTATGACATATACTATCTTTGACTCACTTCATCTGCAGTCCCCCTGAAAACGAGATCTGGAAAGGTCTTGAAACGTCGGGTCAACTAAAATAAAAATGTAACTTTTACGCAAACATCTAATGTAAAACCGTTACAATTACACGCGTTTTAATCCTTTAAAAGTGTTTTATTTAAATGTGTAACACTCGCGTTAATCAAAGAAAATACTAGGTATTAATTGTTTATAATTTTGATAAATTAATAATTTATGTAAAAGTGTGTCAACATTTATTTATTTATATATTATATTCTACGAGTAATTATTTTAAATCTTTATCATCGTTTATTTTTCTTCCAAAATAGGTCTTCCCCAGATTTTTCCATTGTGATCTATCCAAAGCTGTTCTTTGCCAGGTTGGGTGCAGTCACTTTTGAAGGTCGTCTTCCCATGAATAGTCCTCCACGATTTCTTTTCCCTTGTCTTGGATACCATTCATAGATATTATGTTATATGTGTTAGTATTATATGTGTTACGAACTTTGTTGTCCACAGATAGTCTACTTCACGGTACTATTTCCGTATGTGGTTCTATTTGCTTTGCTAATTCGAGGAACCACTCTACCAGGCGCTTGGCAGGGTATTATGTACTACCTGCTGCCGGATTGGAGTCAACTCAAAAAACCTAAGGTGAGGTATCTACACCCTTGCGTCAAGAACTAACTGCAGTTCGTAAATGCGGCAGGGCTTGACGACAAGCTATAAGTATGAGTGGTGAACATAATAGTTAAATTCCGGTCGCGGTGTTACTAGGACTCACCAGCACTAGTCAAATAGCGACCCTCTTCAAATCAATAAATAAGCCTAACTAAAAGGTTACCAAGACTTCTTAATGCTCAAGTGTTTCAAACAATTAGTGATGGTTATTACTTCATAAGCTCGTATGTTTCAATTTTTAACCGACTTCAAAAAAGAAGGAGGTTCTCAATACGTCGGTATGTTTTTTATGTTTGTTACCTCAAAACTTTCGACTGGGTGAACCGATTTTGATGATTTTTTTATCTGAAAGCTGGTGCTTCCCGTGTTTGTACATTATAATTTGGTCCAGATCTGACAATGGCATCCATGAGGAAACCATAAATGTCTTAAATTTGCTATACGTCTGTGGATGATAAATTTACGAATAACTCAATTTCGCGCCAACCAATATCGATGATTCTTTTTTGGAAAGGATATTATAGTTCAAAGGTAGTTTGGTGAGAGTTTGGTTAATTTATGATAACGGAATCCATGAAAAATTAACGGAAATCTTTAAATCTTAGGAGCAAATTAACGATACTCAGCCTAATCTTTTTTATGCTATTAGGATATGTAAGTCATCTACCATAACATATTTATGGTCAAGTAATTGTTGTAGTCGAATATCAATGATGATCATGATGAAATGAATGAATGATCAATGGAACTCCTTAACGACACAATAAGGGTATAATCTGTGCCAGAATTTCTAACTATCTGTAATCTAATTGCAAAGCGCTTACGTTCGTTGCTGTATTTAAAAATTTTGTATATCTACACATATTAAGACAAATTGTAAGTCAGTGTACTTCAAATTCACTGAAAATCATAAAATTAACCAAATAAACAACCAACTTCAAGTACACTATTCCAAAACAAAAGATATAATATGCACTAAAAAGTATAGAAATAATTGCGTATTTTTATACAATCTAATTACTTAATGTAATTCTAGCTACGATTATTGTAATTTTTCGAGTCGGTGTCATCCATGATAGGTAACTACATACATAGTTATAGGTGAGATGTGCTTGAGTCGTGAGGAGGCGAGAGGCGAGAGCGAGTCGCGGCGGAAGGACACCGATTTTTTCGTCGGTACTGCTTCTAGTGAAGCGATCCCTATCTTTTCCTGTCCAAAGACGTCACGACGTTTTAAGACTACTTATTTCTTCTGAAATTATAAGCCGTCCTTCAAGCTGGATGGGAAGTGGTTGGTAATGGAAAAACAATATAAAGCAAAATTTTCTTGTTCCCTCATTCACAATGTTAAAGCTTGCTAACTTTATTGCTGTACCTAATGGATTATAATTGTTACGAAGGGACGAGAGAATAGGTCTCACTTTTAGTAAATAAAATAAGTCACCCCAGCTAATGATTCCGATAATTATGAGTCACGGATCAAGTTATTTTTACTTTCTTTTCTTTTGTATGGAAAAGGAGGACAAACGAGCGTACCTGGTGTTAAGTGATCACCGCCGCTCACATTCTCTTGCAACACCAGAGGAATCACAACAGCGTTGCCGGTCTTTATGGAAGGTTTACACGCTTTTTTAATTATTTTTTACTACTACCAATGAAAAGATTTAGAATCTGCATTTGAAATAAGCAATCCACAATTTATGTCCTTTGACGAAATGTTTACAATACAAAGTTTACATAAGAAGTTATTGTTTACATTTTATCATAATATATTATTTAAATGAAATAATTCTGATGGTATCCAGGTATGGGCTGATGCTGCTACTCAAATATTCTTCTCGTTAGGACCAGGCTGGGGAGGATTGATAAGCATGGCCAGTTTCAATGACTTTCATTATAATAATATAAGGTTAGTAAGCAATATAAGGTAAGAAACGTTATATATGGTTGTAATAATACTTTTAGATAGATAAAACATGGGCACCTCCATAAAGGAACAAAATCTATTCATAGAAACTTTAGTGATTTCTATAGTCTATCGGAAACTATCTCCAGTGTACACGTGTATTCGTATAACGTTAATGTCTCAAAAGAAATACTAAGTATGAAAATAATAAAAAGCAGAAGATCCACCCAAGGTTTTTTGATTCGTATCCATTCATTTATTGGATAAAAAGAAAGATAGTTTCCATTTCTGATACTCAGCGAATTCCTCGATAAGTTTGTATATTATATATATCTACAAAAAATCTAATTAAGTTTATTATCAAACTGTTGCGGTTACCACACGGAAGAACCTCATTATAATTTTTAATTTCAGGCCATCAGTGATAATACCATTGGTTAATAGCGGCACAAGTATCCTGGCTGGATTTGTGGTGTTTTCTGTTCTGGGCTTTGCTGCTGAGAGAGCGTCAGTACCGATTGGTCAGGTCGCGACGGCTGGGCCAGGGTTAGCCTTCGTCACGTACCCGGCCGCAGTTACTATGATGCCGGCACCAAACTTCTGGGCAATCACTTTCTTTGTCATGTTATTTTTCTTAGGGGTTGATACTATGGTAAGTATACCCAGTCTTAACATAAATAATGAAACAAAGAAATAAAAATTTCTTTTGCAAATAATATTTATTACTTATACAATGTGGATTAATACAAAAATATAAAACAATTTAAAATATAAAAAGCTTATTCGAAGTGGTCTCCATTGGCTGCAATGCAGTCCTTTAAACGTTGAGGCCAGTTATAAATAGAAGCACGCACTACTTCTATGGGAAAATTCTTCTCTGCTAATCGTACGGATATGTTTTAAGGCCCTCCAAATAATGGAGTTTAGAACAAGCCGTACTCTCTAAAACTGACCATAAATCATAATCCAGCGGATTAAGATCAGGACTAGACGACGGCCAGTCTTCACCTCTGATGAAGTCCGAAACGTTCGTTTCCAAATAAAACGGTGTAGACCCAGCTTTATTACCCGGCGCCGAGTCTTGCTGGAAGGACCATTTTTGGTTATTGAACATGGTGTTGTTAAGGGGCTTCACTACCTTCTCAAGAATGGTATACTCATCTTGATATACTTGCCCGATGTTTTGATATATTTTTCATAAAAGTATGGCTCAGTCACTCCTTGATAGCTAACCCCACCAAACCGTCACTGAAGTCGTATAGTGCCCACGTTGCACTCTGTCGACTAATTGAGAAGCTTCGTTAGAGCTTTGAGCATAAATACGGTCATTTTATTTGTTACAATATATACTTGATACCAGCGGCCGAATTCCACCACCGAACATTACGTCAAATTACTTCATACCACCCGCATCTCGTTGACGTCTGGTTTTCCAATCGCGCGTTGTGAACGAAATTTCTTGCCTCGTACATCCACTTTGAGGAATCAATTACCGGCTGCTGTTTACTCGAACCGATATGACTTAGTGACCTTCAAGAACAGAGCATACTTCCACCCTTAAGGCCGGCAACGCATATCTTGTCCCCTGGTGTTGTGGATGTCCATGGGCGGTTGCCTCACCACTCCCCATCACTTGCCCTTTTGCCTCCCTCTTATTAAAGTTTATAAATGAAAATTCATATATAAAAACTTCATATCTTTCCTCTCAAGTTGAGCAGAGCTAACTGCACTGTTGCCACTTAGAATTATAGTTTTTTCAAGAATCCTGAGCGCCACTGTAATGTTCATTAAAACATTACTCCTAAGAGTTTTAACTAGATTTTTTCTGCCCATTGGCAGGACGTGTCACCTAACATCAGCCGAACACAACAGTAGCAAGGTGAACAGTAGCTTGTATATTAAGTAATTATTGCTGATAATAATAAATAAATGATACGATACTTATAGATTGCTGAAGGGGTCAGACCTTGTTTTTTCTTATATTATTTATTTATTTAACATCAACAAGACAAACACTATCAAAAGTATAATAATATTATTACAATAAATAATAAATACTAAGTGTTGGCTTAATTAAAGATGTTACACACATTTCAAAAACAAAGACACAAACATATTGAATTAAAATGAATGCAAACATTATCGGAATATTTACAAATTGAATTAAACGTAAATTAATAAGAAATCAATAATATTTTATAATAATTAAAACATGCATCATTTCACAAGTATATAAAACAGAAATAAGCTTATCAGTATTTATAAATTATTTGAATAAAATGTACTTGTTGTCTATAATTTACAAAAAAAAATATGAATATAAATGAAATAAATTCAGTTTAAATGACGAAATATTGTCTGAAAAAAAAATCAATATCAACTTTTTTATCTTTTTCTTTATCCTTTTCTTTAATAACAGTAGTTGTTATGTCACCAATACATTTCTTATGTGATAATTTACATATAACATTATAACTCAACATCAATCTATTAATTGGAGAATAGCGTCTTTGACGTGTGCGTGTGCTTTTTTCTACGAATGGCATATAAGACGACGGCCTTATTGTCTTTAGTGGGGCACGAATATTTATTTGAGCTAATAAATAGGTGCTATCAATGACTCGATTCACCAACTTATATAAGAAAGTAAGATCGAGGAGCTGTCTTCGATTCGAGAGTGACTGAAGCTTGAAGTACTTTAATTTATCCTCGTAACTCCTAAGAGTTTTAACTAGATTATGATCGTAAGATAGATGCAAAAGAAATCTCTTTTGTATCCTTTCGATTCTTTGTGAGTAAATATTAAAGTGTGGATTCCATACAATGCTGCAGTATTCCAAGATACTACGTACCAAAGCTGAGTAAATAACTATTTTAATGCGAGCATCCTTAAATAAATTAAAATAAATTGCTTACAGTTACGAAAGAGGAAGCCAAGAGTCCTAAAACCCTTGCTAACAATATTATCTATGTGGATATTATAGCGGAGCTTCTTATCTAGCGTAACTCCTAAATCGCGTATGTGAGGAACTTCAGACAAAAGACTACCATCAATGTGATATGTTGTTGCAAGAGATGTTTTCATTCTAGAAAATTTCATAACATGACACTTGTTAGCATTTAAAATCATGCCATTGTTACGACACCACAATAATAAATTGTTTAAGTCTTCCTGTAAAAACTCTGCATCTGCATTTGAAGAGACAGGTCTAAAGATCTTAAGATTGTCAGCGAATAAGTAAAACTTAGAATTCCTAAGGCAATTGCTGATGTTGTTAATGAATAATATGTTAAACAACAAAGGCCCTAGATGAGCCCTTGAGGTACACCAGAATAGGCAAAAAATGGCTCAGAAGCATAACCATTAACAACAACAGTTGATGACCGATTGGCAAGATACCATTGCCACCTACACCTATTTAAACCAGTTCAGCAATGGGTTTGCTATACCTATGCCTTTGAGTTTCATTAGTAAAATGGATAATTGTTGTTGGTATATTGCTCCATGACAATTTATACAATTCGCGATCGCCTCAATTTCTTTCGGATGACTTTGATCGTATAAAATGTAATGCTGGTGAAAATAATTTTATAATGGGTTAGTTAATTTTTTAATTTATTCATTACAAACACAAATGCATACATACATACATATATTCATTGAACCTCATCATACCTCGAATTCTCGAATGATTCTTATTTCTAGAAATGGGAGACTTTAGAGTCTTTAATTGTTAGTTAGTACAGACGTACCTGCTCAGTCATGTTGCTCGGTCCTTTACAAGTCCAAGAGCTAAATTATCCAAAATTTTTACACCCCACCCTGTAGATCAAATCTAGGCTTAAAAACTCCCGCTAAGCGCATTCTTGTTGAGTATGATTTAATAAATGGTCGGATCGAGTTGAACGTGACTCTTTATAATTATTATATATTATATTATGTAGTTTGAAGAAAGGATTTGGGAGCATTTCAAAGTTTATTTTATATTAATGTTATTACAAATTGTTATGTTTTTAAGGTGATAACCCTCACTTCTGAGATTAATTACACAAATAAAATTTGAAAACAAATTTTATCGACGATACGGGACTCGAACTCGCGACCTCTCGCGTTCCGTGCGAGAGCCCTTTCCAACTGAGCAAACCGTTGGAGTGACGTATCGTCGATAAATTTTGTATGCTTTGTTTAACTCTCAGGTTGTGGCTCCATCTACAGGATCTACTTTACAGTTGATAACTTGCTCAACCCCAATATTTCCATATTAGGAAGGGACTAGAGATGTCGCTCTTTCAAACCTAAACAATTTGTTATGTTTTTAAAGTAAACTTTAATTTAATGTTATTAGTTATTTGAAAATTTCAAATCGTTTAGTATTATTGTTATTATTTCATAGTCATTTAGCAAAGTTGTGTACTAATAGTTATACATACTATAAGACTCATTTCTATGGATTATAATATGTGTGATGTGGTTGTCGTTATTAAATAAATATATATATCACATAAGTAATAAATAAATAGCATTTGTTTCAGCGAGCGATCGTCGCTGGGTTTGTTTGTGCGGATTCCATTCTATGGTTTGCTCAGAATGTGCGTGGCCAACCCGTCAATTGACGTCATTGGTCAATCAAATATTTCCACGTTAAGATTAAGTCTTAGATAAGTTATACGTCTAGATAGAGCCTCTTGCTGCTAGACATGACATGAAAACAGGCTAGCTTTATTACTTTAGTGTGCGTGACAAGCTACGTCTTACACTCGTGATTTGACTGTCACTTTGTGTTAGTGTGCGTGCATTGATCAAAATATAGGTTAACAGTCAACCTCAATATTGTTCGACGTTTTCACAGCTGTCACAATATATCTAGACGTATCAATGATCTAAGATTTATTATTATTAGAGATGTTTTTCAGTTTGTTACCATAGAGGCCGTGATATCAGGAGTGATCGATGAATTCCCCGGCCTGCGACACAGTAAAAGGCTCATAACTGTTATCACATGCGGTGTGTTGTTTCTCTTGTCCATAACTTGCAACACTGAGGTATGTAAATATTGCATATTTTTTTAAATAATATGTTTAAGAAAAATAACAACCTACTTATTTTTTTATGGAAGAGAAGGACAAACGAGCGTACGGGTTACCCGGGTGGTGCTAAGTGATCACCGGCGCCCTCAATTTTTGTTGTACGTGGAAGAAAGTTCCTTTGAAACTACACTATGGAGAACGCCACACATCCAGATGGTGGAGATGATATTCTAATATGTGAAGGTGGAATCCAGTGGCACAAAATGTTAAATATATTTAATATTTATCCTGCGATTTCTCTCTTTTTGTTTTAATAAATAAATTAAATACATTCTTATGCAAAATGATCGTGTCATGACTCATAATTATGTATGTACATGTCAGCCCCATTATAGTCCCGGCCCGTATTAATAAACGAATCTCAGCTTCGAGCGTGAGCTCAAGATCGTGCTCAAGTCTCTGTTCTTATTAATAAATTGGACTTGAGTCACTAAACTCAAACTCAATCTCAGCTGAGAGTTGTCAAAAAACGTTCATATTAATAAACCAAACTCGGCGCTTAAGGCCCGTATTAATAGATCAATCTCAAACTAGAACTTGAGTGCATCTCAGATGAGACTGACTTGAGGCGTGAGCGACGCCTCAAGTCAGTCAGTCGCTAATTAATAGACGCTACTTGAGTTCAACTCAGCTGAGATTAATCTCAAGTAGCAGCTGGAGACGAACTCATGTTCTTTTTTTTTTCTCGACCTAGTTACCAAAATTGAGTCAAATTTAATGAGTTGAGAGTGAATGGTTGGCAATGTTTCGATATTTATAAATTTAAGACAATGTTTTTACTTTATTCAATTTTAAATAATTAATATTATTTTCATCTTTTTGATTATTTTGATGACTATTTTGTGATACAAGAATGTATCTTATTTTAATTCGTTTGGTAAGTTATCAGGCATTAATCAAACAACAACGAACAAATAGCTACCAGACGCTTTACGTAAATGACAGGACAGACGGACGACAGTCAAGTCCTACAACATCGGTTTGTTCAAAAAGCCACAAAAAATAAGTCATTGTGGTTGTTGCGAGAATACAAAATATTAGTTTAAAAAAACAAAAAAACACGCTATATAAAATTCAAGTAAAAAATAGAAAATAAATTTAAATGGAAAATAGTGTAAAAAATATATTTTCTTGTAAAAACACGCTTTTAGTACAATAAAATATATTTTTTACACTATTTTCAATTTAAATTTATCTTCTATTTTTAGTTGAATTTTATACCTATAGCGTGTTTTCTTGTTTTTTTAAACTATTATTTATTTTTAATTTTTTAGTTAAATTTTCTATAAAACCGTAATTTAAAAAGTATTAAGTACTTTAACATCAATTCCTGCCTTATCGACTATAGATAAAAATTATATAAATTGACAAAAATCTTAGTTTGCAAATTGAATAATGGAATAATCTAGTCATTGGCCTCGATAAATTTGCAAAGTTTGAATGAAATCTGGCTGTTTAAAGTGGGTCAAAATCGCGTCTTAAGGAGTCAGTTACAAACATACATACAAACATACAAGTGAAGCTAATATAAAGAGTATAAAAACGATATTGTTTAATGCAATGGATAAACGGTAAAAGTTTGTCTTTTCCCTTACGGCGAAAAAGTTACTTACGGAACTTTTAAAAAAGTATAACTCAGTGGTGGAAAACATACACACGGGCGGGGCTACGCTTAGGAAAAAAAATGAAGCGTGGTCGAAAGGGATGCCATAACCCGGGAGTTTAATGCAAGCCCCCTTACTTTGCAACACGTAAGTTCACAATTTTTTTTAATGCCATGAACATGATGAACTCTATGGAGAGGTCTTACCATAACCTTTAATTAGTAAATGAATGCAATCATTAATTATATAAATCATTAAGTATTCTATAACAATGAAAAGACATCAATAAATATTATAATTTTTGAAGATGGCTATGGAAGCTACTCAAGTCGTGGTCGAACCGCACTTGACTTTGGCAACTCCAAATACGCACTTGAGATGCGTCTTAAGCGCCGAGTTTGATTTATTAATATGAACGTTTTATGACAACTCTCAGCTGAGATTGAGTTTGAGTTTAGTGACTCAAGTCCAATTTATTAATAAGAACAGAGACTTGAGCACGATCTTGAGCTCACGCTCGAAGCTTAGATTCGTTTATTAATACGGGCCTACAGGCGTCGCTCACGCCTCATGTCAGTCTCATCTGAGGCGCACTCAAGTTCTAGTTTGAGTTTGATCTATTAATACGGGCCTAAGTACATTTACAACCAAACAAAAGAAAAAACTCAATTCTAAACTTAACAAACTAAAAAAATAAATAAAAAGAAAAGCAAGTTATAGGTACAGTCTTCAACAAATAAGACTTATGGATTCAAACAGACTTATGGCATCGTTAGATGCAGCACGGGCAAGTATAATATTTACAAACATGTCCGTATCAAATCTGTTCACACCAATAAGTCCTACAATTTCGTCTCTACTAGACTGAAATCGGACACATTTATTTAATACGTGTTCAACATTCTGAATTATTCCACATGAATCACATAGAGGTGACTCCGTAATATTCATCAAAAATTCCAACTTATTCAAAGGCATGTGGCCAGATATCAGTCTGTGAGCACTATTAATCAACCTCATTTTAATCTTTAAATTCAAAAACCACAGTATATGAGGAGGCTGAGACTGCATTGTTCTATACCAAATTCCTTTTTCTAAAGATTTAAGATCAAAGTACTCCCCCATAAATCCTGATATTTCCTTTTTTATTTTTGTAAGAATTCAGTAAAATCCGCTTTAATATACATCTTACCCTCCAGTGTTGCTTCTTTGGCCAATCTGTCAGCCTCATTGTCCCTTAAACCAATATGTGATGGAACCCATTGCAATCTAAATTCTTTTTTATTTCTAGTAAAATCCAAAATCTTTGAGAGTATAACATAAGCTATCGAGACACCTCTGCGGCCAGAGGCGCATAGAGCTATATGCTGTAATGCACTCTTACTATCAGTGCAGGTTGAAGTTCCAAAGACATGATTGATACATTAACATTTATTGCAAAGTTCATGACTGAGCTATATAATTTATACGTTTAGATACAGCTTCTTGCTGTTGCGGCAACACATGAGAACAGGCCAGTTTTATTACTATAGTGTGAACGATGGCTACGTCTCACACTTGCGATACATCAGTCACTTTGTTTTAGTGTTCATGCGTTTGCTGAAAAAAGAGGCTAGCAGTTCGATGCTATTTTTATCGACGTGTTCACATCTGTCACATTTATTAATGTAAAACAGCGCAATAAATGAAAAGTATTACTATTTTAATACGTTAATAAAATGATTTGTAGTAATAAACTCTTCCAATATTTATTTACCTGCTACATATTATGCATAATAATAGGGTTAGTCGGGTTAATAAGACTTTTGATGGTTTATAATTGAATAGCCTTGGGAACAAAACGATCGCCCCCAAGCTATTGAAAAAAATATTAATTAACTTTTTTATTAAAAAAGGGCACCGCTTGCCTTTCTGCAGCTTACTTATCAGGCCTGTGGTAAATTTTAAGAGTGGGTGGTAGTTAAAAACGTTCAATAATAAAATTCAGTTAAACTGCTTGTCTTTCGACATAACACATCCACGCCTTTCTGTCTTTCGCTATTTGGATCGATTTAAGCCCAGCGACTCTTTTTACTTCACCTATAATAATATTTAAGCATATTTATAACTCATCACGGTAGCTCTGGAACCATAGGGCGAAGAGACTTCCGTAGACCTTACAAAATAATTTCTTTTGTATATTACAGATTTGACTTTGACTTTAGAGAATTTTGGTAGGAATATTCCTTTCGACGAATAGAGATTAGGTAAGAACGGATTTTAAGAAATTTCAGGATCTTCGTGGTTGTCCATTATTGTGGGGTTCATCACGACAGCTAGACACGCACAGTCTTTCAATCACATCGTCACACGTATCATTATTAGAAACAAACGGTACAATCGTAATGGCAGCTACACTTCTCAATCCCTTGTCATTATGTTATGTGCCTTATTATAACGTGGTGTCCATCTCGTGCGATAAATCTATACTTATCATTGGCGCTCGCCGGGCACCCGCCTTCGCCCACACTCGCACCGCATGCCGATTACACCCGAGCTAAGACGAATACCGAATCATCATCGTAGTGGCTTCTTGGCTCGACGTTCTTGCCTACGACATAATATATTATGTTTTATTTGAATTTGAAATGTACACGAATGATTGCATATATTATAATATTCAGGGAGGACTCCATGTAATTAGCCTGCTGGACGCTCACGTGGCTATTGCGACTGTTCCTCTGGTCTGTGCATTGGAGATAATAGCTGCTGTCTACACGTATGGTCCTAAGAAGCTGTCCGCAGACGTGGCCTTCATGACCGGGGAACCGCTGTGGAATATCTGGTTTATTTTATGGAGATATATAGTTCCGGTCTTGCTCTTGGTAAGTATGTGCGGTAAACGTTGATTTTATAATCATTTAACGATAAAGGATCTTTATCATTCTTAATCTTCAATTCATCAAAAGATATTATTAACAGACTCCAAAAAAGGAGGAGGTTCTCAATTCGTCGTTTTTTTATGTTCGTTACCTCAGAACTTTCGACTGCGTGAACCAATTTTGATAACTCTTTTTATTTGGAAGCTGGTGCTTCCTGTGTGGTCCCATTGCAATTACAACCATAAAAGTCTTAAATTTGCTATAAGTATGTACGCGACAAATTCACGAATAACTCAATATTGCACGAACCGATTTTGGTAATTCTTTTTTTATTGGAAAGGGTATACTTAATAAAGGAGAGGTTAATTCTAAACTCAATTTTTTTCGACTTTTTCAGAGGTGTCATAGTCTATCTAGACGTATAAATGAGCCTATATTGAATGTTGTTATGATTGTTTTAGGTTATTACAGTTTATTCATTACGTGAGGCAGCTGGCCCGCTAGGATGCCTTGTCGCTTTTGCCTCGGCAATCTTCATTCCCATCCACGCTGCTAGAGTACTTCTACAATCAAAAGGCTCATTTAAAGAGGTATTTAATTCTTTCTATTATATTATACCAAAATGCATGTGCCTCTCCTGATGAAAAGTGAAAAGATGCTTAGGCTGGATTTAGTGCAACGGTCAGCGCTGACATTGATCGAGTGTAGCGCGTTCCCGTGACGTGCGTGCACGTTGCGAAGAAAAAATAATCTAATTAATTAATTCTTTAATATGTGCGTACAACTTACGTAAACGATTAAGGAATAAAAGACGGAGAAGATATCATGCTTAACAAATTACTATACAGTGCCTAATTGAAGGAGAACTTTGTACAATATATTTAAAACGAGATGCGGACACGAATTTTTGATTTATGATGTATGATGATACACGCGCGTACGGTAGGCGTTGCACTGACCGTACTTATATATAGCCATAGAGCGTCAGCTAACGTACCGTACGACCGTACCGACGAGCTCGACCGACGATTCTCGTCAGCAAAACGTAGCTGTACATGCGTAGCAATTCATCAACGCTGGACTGTACGTGATTATATTAGTGAATCATGTAGTTTTTATTGTTATAGCTACGCTGGACAGCGTAGCAGCATCACCGTTGGTCTGATGAAATTGAAAGATGTCTGTCACGTCCGAATGAGTTATTGTGCAACATTATTATTTCGCTTCACTTTCGCTGTCATTTAAGACAACAAAAAAGAAAGTTATAATAGACTAGTACCCTTAAAGGAGAAACCACCTATTGTACCACTTTTTTAATTTTCATGAAAGTTTAGGCGTTTGGCGTCGCACCACCCCATCTCCTACTGTGGGTGTCGTAAGAAGCTACTAAGGAATACATAGAATCGAAGATGGGTAGCAGCATCCTTTCAACAAGCACCAACATCTGCGATTGCCAGCCTTCCTGGCAAGCGTGGCGATCATGACACCGCGCAACCCCGAGTTCGTCATTTCTACAACCAAAAGGAAGTTTTTAGCGTTTTGGGATGTCGTGGGGTCATCTGAGGCTCAAAGACAGGATGAAGACTCGATTATACAAAAATCCCGACACCTGCTTTACTTCCGGGAGGGTGACCAACTCTCCCAGGGTATTACTCATAATTACTGAACGGTATTCGCTGAAGGTCATTCAGGGTTACACTCCGACTTCAACACACTCAGACGAGGAGGTGGAGGCAATATATTTCTCAACAGCCATTCACACTCCTAAGACCCATTTCTACGTTGTGATGGTAGACTTCAATGAAAAACTGCCCCCCCTCCCTCCCCAAGATGGACCGACGATCTGTTCAAGATCGCCAGAATAGGTTGGATGAGGGCAGCGCAGTACCTATTGTCATGGTGATCTTTGGGGGAGACTTTTGCCCATCAGTGGACGTCTTCCGGTCACTGTTTACAACTGTTTTTTATGAGTTTAAATGTGGTCGCATTAATCTCACCAATGAACTACGTGAGGAACGGCCTTCTACGGCGACGACTGAAGATACATCAGTATTGTGCGGCGTATAATAGAGACTGATAAAGGACCTATCAGCAGATTCGACAAGCTTAGGCATTTAGGCACAAGTTTGAGTCAAATTTCAAATATTTAATTATTTTATTCGAAAAAAACAAATCTTATAACTATATTTACTATGCCATTATTATTTACTATGACTACATAAAATTAAAACTATCATTACGTGGAAGCGTACCAAGAATACTGGCCGAATTTCCGCGTTGGATAGCTGGACTGATCCATCGACCGAGAAAGCTGGCAGCGCTTGGGTTTCCAGTAGCCTTATTGAGGCGCGAAGATAGTATTTTGAACATTCTCCGCGCCTCTGGGCCCCACGGGCCAAGTGTCTCGACACCAAACGGCACAAAGATGTATGACTAACTGAGAACAATATATTTGTGACGCTTGCCGTCTTCGAAGCAGCAGCCGAATTTCAAATTCAAATATTTGTATTCAAAATAGGATGTGACATCACTTATTGAAAGTCGAAAACTACCATTCTAAAACCAATGCCTCAGACCTGAGAAGAATGGGCGCAACGAACTCAGCGTCGTTTGTTAGTCAACTGTACAAAATCCTCCAGGAACATTTAAAGGTCAGGAAGGTTTGTATCCGGATACCTTAAAATTTACCAAAAACTCGTTGTTGTTATTGGTTGTGTTTATTGGTGCCGCGAAATGGTCGAAATAATGAATGGAGGTGACTGAAATGCCCGAGTTGCTAACTAAAGTAAAAAGATGTTGAAGCGTATTGGGTAGAGGATCGAAAAACTGTTACTACAGAGTGGTACACTAACAATAGTTTGTTATCGTTAGCTTGTCTTTGAAAAAGTTAACGACTTCAAAGTAGGATCAATCCTGATCACAATAACACGTAATGCCTCGTCACACATCACCAGGTGGACGATCGACACCCATTGTATAGCCCCAAACTCACACCTTGTGGTTTTTGTTTAATCCTGAAAATATAAGAAAAACTTCGAGGTAAATATTTAATGGGCGCCGGGGCAGTTATAGTTGCGTTTCAAGAGGCCGAGCAGACTCCTAATTCCTAAGAATGAGTGGAAAAAGTGCTTTTCTCAGTGATTTCATCGGATGCAGCTATGTGACACTTTTTTTGAAAAGATATAATAAAACTTGCTAGTTTTTTCAGTTTTTGTTATCCTTAAAAATTCCAGTTTGATCCTTGTAATGACTGTAAGGTATTACATTTTCATATTTCTCAATTCTCGAAAAATATAGCTTGCATGGAAAACAACTTTAATAATACTAAATGTTTTGTTTCGTTCACAGCGTCTCGTAAAGAATTGTCAGCCGAATGAACGGTGGGGTCCAGCTGATCCCGAAATCAAAGAACTTTGGAAGACCATGATAAGGTGTACTTCTCTAGAACTACATGATATTTCTTCTACAACAGACCACATCGCAATGAATTAATGTCGATTGTTAAATAAAGATTTTTTAAATAATTAAGTTGTTCTTCATTAAAACCTCATTAAGAAGACTTGTTAGCGACACAGTTACTGTGTTAAGCGGCCGAATTAAGACGGTCGCGCGGACCGACCGGTTTGAATTCGATACTTTCGCGTGGGAGAGAGCCGCGCGACCGTCACTTAAATATTTTTAACTGTACATAGTACATACCGCATCGCATTTTACCTATTTATTCCATTAAATCGCATCATTTTATGTATGTTTACTCGTAACATTTATCGGTGGTATTGCATAGAACATAATCAAATGTGTTGTTTTTACCACGCCGCATTTATTTAAATTAACTAAATAACTTATGCTCTTTACTTGGTTACCGTATTTTTATTTAATGCTAGCTGACCCGGCAAACGTTGTTTTGCCATATAAATTATTTTTAGTGTTCGAACGTTTTTTCTCAGACTTTATAAAGCCGACAGCCACGGCCACGAAAAAGTCATTTCATTTTTCGGGTTACTATAATATAGATAAGACACAATCACAAAAAATCCGGCTTTACTAATAGGTAAGAAAATTTTTAAAATCGTTTCAGTAGATCCAGAGATTATCATTATTAGAAAGAATTTTATTTATTCGTCAACATTTCAATGTTTTTATATTACTATGCTGTTCGGAACGGAGACAGTCCAGCGGTTCTCCAGATATAAGTGTTGGAACAACAGTGTAACGTATGTAAATTGGAACTCCACGCCTCTTCCATAGACGCTACGCAGCAAATGCAGTTTCCAGTTTGAAGCACTCGGAGCCAGTGGTACACCGTTGGATCCATTGAACCTGAAAATATACAAATACAATCAAACCGTAAATACTATGTAGCTTAACATCGTGTCATGTTCCGATATGTTCTCTTTCGGTCGAACCTGACCAAATGTCATCATCCCATCCCTGTCTAGTATATGTAAAGATCTCACCAACTATGTCACTGATAAACATTCATATTCAAGGATCATCAAGATGCATAGCCAAGGGACATTCGCCAGTGGTCTTCCATCGCTTGAGCCTGGCTGTATCATGCGAATACTATGCAATGCATCACATAACATCACACGCTGTTCTGCACTACGGATCGCAGCACTCTCGTTCCTGTACATAAACATCATAATTAAAATTTCTCTTGTGCTCAGTATCATGTCAACTCTGAACATCATGACTTATTACTCGTCACTTTCGGTAAATTCATAAGTTATGATATGTCTTAAGGTAATAGCATTGGCTTCACGTATTAGTAAATTTACTACTATGATTTGTATGTTTCCGGTGTTACACACAAACAGGTTATTAGCCGCGTACTGATTAGCCGGGTCCCCACCGGGCGCACGCGCTCGCGCGGCATCAGTCTGTGGCGGCAGCCTCGCGAGCCAAATGCTCGGTCTGTGAGGACGTGCCTCGGGGTCGTTCGAGCGCACGTTTCCTCGGCCGAGCGTGCCTCGGGGTTGAGCCGATTGTTGTCGGTAAACGGGTCGCGCTCAAAGGTGCCTCAGTGTGCGCTGTGCGTTCGATGTAGACGGTCGTTTCGGCTCGCGAGGCTATTCTACAGACTTGTTGGTGTTTGTTACGGAAAAGTTTTATCATCATGAACACTCAAGAGCAATCAATTCATCTGATTCAATTATATAGTGCATACAAGATGTTGAGGGATTTAAAAATTTATAAAAAGCTACTATGAAAGTCGCAGCAGAAATTACACAAATATCCACTTTTGATGCTCGAGGAATTGTGGCTCGGCCTGGCTCGCGAGGTTAGCCTAATATGGGTGTAAGTGTTTCTAGGCAAACTTCCGAGGCTGCCTCGCGAGGCCAAGCTCGCGAGCCGCAGGTCGAGACAGCCGCGCGAGCGTGTGCGCCCGGTGGAGACCCGGCTAATGAGTGAGCAGCCTAATCCTCGGTCGGTCAAGACGTGCCACGCCCGAGGCAAACGCACGCGCTGCCTCGACCGAGCGTGCCGCGGCCCGAGCCGAGCGTTGTCGTTTTTGTCGATGCTCAAAGGCGCCTCAGTACGCTTGACGCCCTCACTCAAGACGGTAGTGGTTTGCCTCGCTTATTCGTTGCGTGTTAGTTGTGCGTCATGGATAAAGAACAGTGTCTTTAATTAATACAACTATGGTGAATATAGACGACTTTGGGATGCGCAATGTCCTGATTACACAAATAGAAGACTAAGGGAAGATGCATGGAGAAAAATAAGCCAGGAAATGAACCTTCCAATAGCTGAATTAAAGAAAAAAATGGACTCTTTACTAGGGTCTTACAGGAGGGAAAAGTCGAGAGAAAAAAAAGCCGAATCACAGGATCAGGTATATTTTATTATATTTTAATGTTTATGATAAGCAACATTCATTTTATTATATCCAAAGTTACACCGGTTTTTATATAATTTGTAATATTATTATTTTTTATTTTATACTGCAGGTCGTGGTTAAATATTTGTTTCGAATTGGTATGCCTATGAAGCCTTCAGTTTTCTGGGAGATTTTCTTGAATAGATAGCATTGATGACATTTCTGTATCCTGTCGCCGTCGGCCGGGTATTACTGTCCCTTCAACTTCGGCATCGAATGATCCTGGGGGAGTGAACCTTTGTGAGGAAGGTTGATCTCTACGCAAGTAGTTATATAAGCATTTGGTAGTCAATACGACTTTCGTAGCTTTTTCTGGTTCTAATAGTAGCGGTTTCCTCGGTACTCTAAAAACGGAGCTTAAAATGCCAAAGGCATTCTCCACAACTCTTCTTGCTCTGGACAGCCTGTAATTGAAATTCCATTTGCTCTCAAACTCTTTCGCTATGGTAAGCCACTCTTCTTCGGATGATGGTATCTGTAAATAAAATTAATTAATAATTTCTATCTTTACAGAATGCAATTCTGGATAATACTCGAAATGATGACGGTCATAACGAAGAAAGAAATGAAACTTCAAACTCGACGATAGCGGAAGGACCTAAACAAAAGTCAACTAGACCTAAAAAGAGATCCAAAATGAACGAAAGTGATGATCTTACTGATAACGCCATATCTGAAGCATTAACACTTTTACAACAGTGTGCAAGCGATAATATATCGAAAAATTATCCCTATAATGTGTATGGCCAAAATATGATAAAATTACATTAGCATACGTAAAAAATTCAATAAATAAAATTATTGTTGATGCAGATATACAGGGAGCATACAGTGGTTAATGGTTATGGTTATTATACTCAATCATATAGTGTACAAATCACTCACTCATTAAAACACTGACACTCACATTAAAACACTATATTATTCACTTTGATAAAGACCAACAACACATTTTTTTTTTTAGAGGAGGAAATACTGTTACGTATTTACGCCCCGTTCCGAGGCGTAATATGTCGGACTCGAGTGTCCGCGTACGCCCCATACCGACTAAAACCTCCTCTGTGCTGTTAGCAGCTCTGGCTTTCACAGCGAAGTAGGACGTGGGCCGTGGAGGCCTCAAAGACTACGCAACAACAGTCGCTGGGTGTCTCCTAAGGAGACTAGAACCTCAGACCGGCTGTGTGCTTGTGGGAAGGAGAGAGAATGAAAATGAAGATGAAATGAAGATGAAAAGGTGAGAAGAACACACTCGCCGGCGAGTGTGGTGATGTTCTGGTAATGTATGTAAGTGTGTATGTATGTGTTTATGATTGTATGTATGTAAGTAGTGTAAATGTTAGTGTGCATGTATGTTTGTGTCTGTTTGTGGAGTGTGTTTGTGATTGTGTAAGTGGTGTATGTCAGTCCGTGTGTGAGTGATCACCCCCTTCACCATAGTCTGAACCCAATAAGACGTCCCAGACACGTAACGGTAGACCCGGATGACGACATCACCATCGCGAACGCGACACCCACACAAACACCGACACAGACACGCACACACCGCCTTCGCAGGCGTAGGCGCGGTCAACCACCGCAAACCACTGGCACTCGTCACTCTGACGATGGCCAGCGGCCCGCACCCTAGATACACCACACATTGTTTTGATACCCGACGAGACGTTAGTCCTCGTCCTGTAATCGCTTCACTACACTCGCTCACACACGGACTGACTGACGGACTGACATACACCACTTACACAATCACAAACACACTCCACAAACAGACACAAACACAAACATACATGCACACAAACATTTACACTACGTACATACATACAAACACACATACATACAATCATAAACACATACATACACACTTACATACATTACACAAAACATCACCACACTCGCCGGCGAGTGTGTTCTTATCACCTTTTCATCTTTCATCTTCATTTCATCTTCATTTTCATTCTCTCTCCTTCCCACAAGCACACAGCCGGTCTGAGGTTCGAGTCTCCTTAGGAGACGCCCCGTGACTGTTGTTGCGTAGTCTTTGCGGCCTCCACGGCCCACGTCCTACTTCGCTGTGAAAGCCAGGGCTGCTAACAGCACAGAGGAGGTTTTAGTCGGTATGGGGTGTCCGCATACGCGGACACTCGAGTCCGACATATTACGCCCCGTTCCGGGGCGTAAATACGTAACCTTATTTCCTCCTCTCAAAAAAAAAGACGCAGCGAGGTTTCTCCTCGCAGTTGCGGGCAGAGTGGCCGTATAACTGGCAGCGATGGCATTGCCCTGGAGTTTTGTGCGGAGCCTCCACTTTGATGCCGTGTAGAGAGCACACGGCCTTCAGATCGAATATCGCCTTGCCCTCCTTAGTGAGGTCGAGAACGCCAGCACCAGGTTCAGCGGCGACCTATCAATTCGTTTGTGCATGCGATGGACTTCATTCACAGGGTAGCCCTGCTCTTTGAGGTCAGCGTGGATCTCTTTAATGTCGAGTTCCTTTGGGATGTTCTTAAATCTCTACCTTCTATAGTTAAGAAAAAAAAATTTGAAAAGTGTGATACTTACTTTTGCAGGCCAGTGTAGATAGAATTTCCGACACACGATTACTAACAAACGTTGACCATTTACTTGATCCCCCCTTCAGCCAAGCTAATACTATTGTCGAATCAGTCCAACCATATAGATTTTCCTTTGATGTAGGGATCACTTGAGATATTTCATTTAATAATTTGGCTGCAAGAAATGCGCCACACAATTCCATACGCGGAATTGAAACTTCCTTCTCTATCGGCGCAACCTTAGTCTTAGCCGACACTAAATTCACATGCACAGATTTATCCTGATCAATGACCCGAATAAATACTGCTGCTGCATAAGCTGCCCTCGATGCGTCTGAAACGCATGAAGTTCAATTTTGCTATCGCGTGAGCACTACAGGTGCCTTCCAACCCTGATAGGATCATATAGTCGTGCAATGTTTGATAAAACTTGTCTTTTTGTGATAGGATATTTTACTTCTGGAATGTTGAAAACGTACTCAAAATTGTCGAATTCTCGATTCCATTGAATACCCAAAACCTTCACCATATTATCTGTTTTAATAGGTAATGTACTGCATTTATCGTTCTTATGATTGTCGTCTCTGATTTACTGCAACAGCTCTTGACTATTACTGGTCCACTTTTGTAATTCAAATCCACTAGACTTCATAAGTACATTCATCTCTTCATAGATAATTTTAGCTTCTTGAATCGTTTCACATCCAGTCATAAGATCATCAATGTAGCAGTCATTTTTTGCAATTTCTGAAGCTACAGGAAAATTACTTTTCTCGTCTTTATCCTGTATTTCGATGGGATCGCATTCGCAAGCCGGACTTTCTTTCAGCCCGAAACGGCACAGGTACTCTGCGAAAGGGCCGTGGCCTGTGCGGATCTGTGCCATCTCGGGACTAAACCTTCCTTGTTTTAGTAAAGTGCGTGCGTCCGTAACGTTTTTAATGAATAATTTCGTAACCTTCCCCGTATCACCCTCGTCATACCTTTCCCCCCATTTCCTGACTGTCTCCTCTCTTATATTCTTTTTTATATAAGACAGGGGAAAGTCTGTGTAGGCCGCTTTAACCTTTGAAACTTCCGCAGCGTTCCTCGCTAATTCGTCCGCTCTCTCGTTCCCCACTGCGATCGCAGCTAGGGATGATTGTGAGTCGCTATATATATTTACATCCTCTCCATGACTCTTTGCCTCTCTTACCGCACTGCACAAAGCTGCAAGCTCCGCCTGATACACAATGCAGTAAGGCGCCAACTTTATTTTCTTGTTTTTAATTTCCCTTCCTTTATGCCATTTGGACCATGCGGCTCCTACACCTAGTTCGGTTTTACTACCGTCGGTATATATGTTCACCGAGTTTGAATTTTCTAATTTTTCTGGCTCCTCGACGACAGTGTATGTTATCAGCGGTCTTTCCGTGGGGTGTGGCAGTTTAATAGCAGGCACAGCTCGCTCGATCTGGTCTTCTTCGCGTATAAACGGGGATGACCCCCTCCTCCTTGCTTCGTAAAGAGCTGCAGTCTCTTTGATTCTTAGGTCGAGGGGCAGTATCCCTGCCAATAACGTCGCAGAATTTAGTGATGCTGTGCGATAAGTCTTAGCTATTTTCTGCGCGAACGGCCTTTGTATACCTTCGAGCTTTTTTCTGACACATAACTTTTTGGCTGCCGGAGCCCAGGCTGCTGAGGCGTAAGTTATGATCGGCTCGATAACTGCTCGGTATATTTCGTTTATTGTATCACCGTTCATCCCCCAATCTAGTTTCGCCATTTTTGCCACTTTTTTGTATATTTCTGCCGCCTTTTTTGTAATGTGATGTACATGCTTATTGAACGTGAGTCCCTCGTCAATAATTAACTCGAGTAATTTGATTTCTTTTACCCGGCTGATGTTAGTGCCTCCCATACTGATCCTTGGGGTGTCATAGTTCCTCCTTCGCGTCAGAACCATTGCGTTGGTTTTTTGTGGAGCGAAGTTGAACTTATTCATGACACCCCATAGCCTTACTTTTTCGAAGGCTACGTTCGCTCGGTTTTCGATTGTGTGTGTGTCTCTTCCCGTGAACACCAACACAATATCATCCGCGAAAGCCTGTACATAAACACCTTCTTCTTCTAATTTGACTAATAGTGGGTCTAGTAGGATGTTCCAGAATTAGTTAGGTTAGGTTAGGTTAGTTTTTTTTTTTTTATTTTTTATTTTTTATCGTTCTACCTCCAACATAATCGGAGCCTATTCTTATCATCTCAGTCATTCATACTAGTTCTCGCATTTATTCCTCTCGCACTTTCATGCTACATACTGTGTCTTTCTTGTATCCATCACCAAGCATGCTACATATGGGGGGAGCACCCATTTCTGTATAACTAAGCTACTCTATTTACATTTTTAAATTTATTATCATAGGGGAATGAACATAACAACGAGGTGTATTATTTACATAATTTTTCTTAATCTTTTACATTAATCACTTATATCTATAGTTATTCCATATGCTTAATGCTTGACCATAATATTACACATAATATTAGACAAGCATTATTTAATTACACTTATTTCTTATGATTACTTTTCTACATACTTTCTCGCAAAACTGTATAAAAATTTGTCTTTTCTCTCTTTTTATGATTACGCTTATGGCATCACTACTCAGTCTTACACCCAATTGTTGCTCTTTGTCATACCTCTCCCTTAAAAAGATTGGACATTCCAATAGTATGTGGGACACCGATTCCACTTCCTCAGGATCGCATAAGCACGACGGGCTCTCCCTACACTTAAACCGGTTCAGGTACTGAGCAAACCCGCCGTGTCCTGTCATAATTTGTGTAGTGATGTTTGTCGGTGTGTTCTTCCTAATTATTCTATACGCCTCCACTGCATCCGGGAAAAACAGCTTGGTTGTTGAAGCTGTTTCTTCCACTTTGTATCTACTATTCCATTCCTGAAGCGTAGCCTCCCGGAGGCTACGCCTGACGAATGAAATTGGGCACAGATCATACTCAGGCCTTCGCTTCGAGTTAAGAGCCGCATCTTTTGCGAGTTCGTCAGCTCTCTTATTCCCCATCAAGCCTGCGTGGGCCTTTATCCAACACAAAACATCAGTTTTGCCCTGGAGGGAGGCTGATCTTAAATTTTCCCTGGCTTGTACTGCTAGGGGTTGCAGAGAGCTGTAACTCTTGATAGTTTGAAGGGCTGCCATCGAGTCGCTCAGTATTGCAAACGATTGCCCCGCATATGTTAAAATCTCTTTCGTTGCCCTGCATATCGCCAGGAGCTCTGCCTGATATACGGTAGAATAGTTCGGGAGAGCAAGTTTGAGAGCTTTAGCTTTTGAGCTCCCGCTCCAAAAGGATAGGGAGGCCCCGACTTTGCCCTCAATCTTGCTTCCGTCTGTATAGATACGAACGTCATGTTCGCTCTCGGCATCAACTTGTACCTGATTTGCTAGAATTTTAATCTCCAGGTCGATATGCAGAGCGGGATGCGGGCTTCTATTTGCTGAGACCAATCGTTCGACTTCTCTGCCGCAGAGCTTGTGGTATGGCAGTCCCTTTCTGGCCTCGTACAATGAGGCAGCCTCTTTCACTCTTAGGTCAAGCGGAAGTATCCCGGTTAAAAGGAGCGCGGAATTTAGGGACTCGGTACGATAGGCCTTACACATTTTTTGGGCTATGCCGCGTTGCACTGTTGCCAATTGTTTCCGAATCCCAAGTTTTTGGATGCTGACACCCACACACTGGAGGCGTATAGAATTATTGGTTCTATTGTTGCCACATATATGGTTTTAATCACATCTGGGTGGAGGCCCCAACTAGCCTTGGCTGACCTGGTTAAGTGTTTATATATTCCCAAGGCCTTTCTGGATACGCTCGATACGTGCGAATTAAAAGTGAGCTTATCGTCAATAATAACGCCCAAAATTTTGATCTCTTTAAAAATCGCGATATCAATCCCACCCATGATCAAACGCGGAGTGTCATACTTTAATTTGCGGGTTAGTACCATCGCACTTTTCTTCGTCGGAGCAAATCGGAGTTTGTTTTTGATGCCCCACCTCTGGACACGGTCAAGCACGGCATTGGCGGCTTGTTCAATTTGCAACGCTGTGTCACCGTCGAAGAAAAGCACGACGTCATCCGCAAAAGCCTGACAGTATTCCCCCCGGTATTCCAAGTCCTTTAAGAGAGGGTCTAGTAAAAGGTTCCATAATATTGGTCCACCTATGGATCCCTGAACGCAGCCCTTGCTGGTGGCTCTAGCGTATTCTTCTCCCGCATACCTGACTTTGACCCTTCTATTGTGTAGGTAGCTGTCAAAAATTTTCCTCAGATTCAACGGACAGTTTTCCTCAGCCAGTCGGACTCTTATGGCTGGCCACCATGCGCTATCGAAGGCTCCCTCTATATCCAGTGATACAAGCGTAACGATTTTCTTGTTTTTCAACTTTTCTTTGATATGTTGTATCAGTGTATACAGGGAGTCCTCGGTGCTGCTCTGTGGCATGAATCCGTACTGGCGAGTACTCATCTTGGGAATTAGGTAAAATCTGAGGCGCGCGACCAGCATCTTTTCCAATATTTTACTAAAAATTGGTAGAAGACCTATAGGTCTATAAGCTCTTGGTGACGTGTAGTCGCTTTTCCCGGGTTTCCTTAATATAATGACAACCGCCTCCTTCCAAGCCTCTGGGAAGTAGCATAGTTGCAGGCATTTGTTCAGGATAGACAGGGTAATATCGGGAACATTGGTAATGGCGTTTGAGCATATATCTGCTGTTAAGCCGTCAATTCCCGGTGCCTTCTTGTGATTGAAGGACCTGCAAGCTATCATGAGCTCGTGCATTGTGAACAGTGGATCACAGAACTCATTTTGTCCTCCAAGGTTCACAAGGTCAGCCTGCCTCCTCGTTTCCCGATGATCTGTATTATCACTGTTTGGGTCATACTCCGGATAAAACGTCTCAGCTAGTAGTTTTGCGGAGCCTTTTGCGTCCAGCACCTCACCGTTTTTTACTAGCGGCAGATCTTCTTTTCTAGCTGTTGTTCGTGCTATGACTCGGTAGATGCCCTCCCAGACCCCTTCATTGTCCTGTTTGCCACAGAATTCCTTCCAACTCTCGATTTGGGCTTTAGCTGCCTCGCGTTCGTACTCTTCCTTCTGTTCAAGGTATTCCTGCACAACCTTGGGCCTGCGCACTGGTGCAGCGCAACGGATTCTCCTCTTCATAGTGGTTACCTCTTTCTTTAGGTTCTCAAGTTCCTCCAACCACCATGGCACTCTCAGGATCTCGCTTTTCTTTCTCAAAGGCATCGACTGGGTGCATGATTCTTTTCAACCAACTATCTAATATGATGATCCCACTTCTCTAATGATTGCTTTTAATTGTTCCAGGTATGGTTGTATCGGCTCATTTGGCTCGAAGTAATAAGATATCATTGAGATTTTCCAGGCATTGGTTTCGATACCTACTACTGCTATATTGTGCGTGGTGAACTTAGGGTACTGTGTAACCTTTAGGTCATCGTCAAATACGGCTATCGCTGATTTGACAGAGTTTTCACTCGTTTCGTTGCATTGGTAAACACGCACGCCCCTGTGGCTTCTCATTGCCTTTTCAGCGCCGACGTATGGCTCTTGGAGAAGTGCCACCGCAACACCGCGCTTTGCAGCCTCCATTAGGAGTTCATTCGTCGCAAGCTTCTTTTTCTGGAGGTTCACTTGTATCACCTTGTACGAATTTTTACCACCTGGGGCGCCCTCAGCAGTACGCCACGGCCGATCTGGCGAGCTTATCCCATTTGCGACGCAGGGGGCAATCCAAACTAAATGCGTTATGCTCGGCATGTTCTAGCTTGTCTTTGGTGCAGTTTTGGCATCTAGGCGAAAGCCCCGCAAGGCGATCAGCGCATTCAGTGCGGAGATGGGGGCCCCCGCAGTGGCTGCACAAGTCCACTTGCTCCCTACAGAAGCGCTTTCCGTGGCCGAAGCCCAAGCAGCGCGTGCATTGCACTAGCGGAGATTGGTCTTCGACCCTAACCCTTTGCAGGTCTATGTGCAAATAACCAATATCAGTGGCCCTTCTCCAGATCACAGGTGACACGCTGATTACTACATTATTGATGTGTGGATTCCTCGCTCTTTTCCTGTACCTAAACTCCACCCGATCATCCTCTTTACCTAGGCTATGAAATATACCCTTATTTTGGTTTCTAAGGGCCCTGATTATATCGTCGTTAGTATTCACAGTAAGGACACCCTTAAGTATCAGAAGTGGGTCCTTATTTTTATATCCTCTACTGATAACCCCCCCCCCCTTCCTCTCCTATACTTTCCCTTACCTTTTTTAACTCTTCCTTATCCTCACACCCGATTACTATTTTCCTATCTTTGGCCTTCCTTATTTTATCTATTTTATCCCCTTTGTTTTTGCCTTTACTGCTTGCCTAATTTTTTCAATTACTCTCTCTCCTGTATCTTGTTCATCTTTTGATGTAACTATCACAGAGTGCATGCTCACTGGTATTCGATGGGGATTGGGAACTCTTCTGTCTCCTGTTACTAAACTCTTCTGTCTCCTGTTACTACACTCGCGTATGTTGTTTTCCCGAGTGCGGCTTGGTGATCTGCCAGTCTTCCCTTTAGGTCCTCTATCTGAGCCATGCTTTCAGTGATCATTTTGCTGTGAGCGCAAAGGAGAGAGGGAAGTGTTCTTCTTGTTCCCGAGCGCTGGTACCAGCTGTGGTGATATTTCTGCCGTTCCTGTTTTCACAGCTGCCGTCTCTTTTAATAACTGGTAGAGATTGTCAATTGCCATTATAATACCCTGCTTGAGGTCTGACTTAAGGTTTCGCGATTGACTTACACACGTTTTTGCCCTTTGGACCCAGATCCGCGCCTGTGCCATCCTGTCTCCCTGTTTGGGCAGACTTGGGGATACTCCTGGATTGTCTGCGCCTCCCTGTACGTCCTTTTGGGCTGCCGTCTGTTGTAGCGGCTGTTTTTTGACGGTGTCGGCATGTTTTGTTGTGTTCTCTACACTCGCTACCGATGTAGAAGCCTCCCACTTCCCAATGCTTCTTCTAACGGTCGAGGTTGATTGTCCTGCGCTGGGGGGTGACTTGACGCTATCCGTCTTTTTTGGGGGGGTTCGTATACCGAACATGTCGGAGGTGAGTGTCAATTTATTAAAATCAAAAGCAATTAAAATGTTAAGTGTAAATAATGTATAAATAAAGTGTAAATAAAAATAAAGTAAATTCGTATATAGACAAGTCGCTATATAGGTCCAAAGATTGTTAATTCAGAGAGTAGAGTGGGTGTACTACTGGCAAAAGCCGTATGTACGTACTTAATTATAAAATAATAAGTCTATCTCTATTTACAAAAATGTCAATCTATCAACTAATATAAAGCCGTCAGGTCAGGTCAGGTCGGGTCGGGTCGGGTCGGGTCGGTTCGGGTCGAGTCGGGTCGGGTCGGGTCGGGTCGGGTCGGGTCGGGTCGGGTACGTCGGAGCATGTAGGAGTGCTTTTGCATTTAAACCTATACAAATATTCTGAGAAGCCCCCATGACCAGTGAGGACCTGCGTCAGAACGTAGTTAGGTTCAACGGTACTTAGGATTCTATATGCTGCAATTGCATCCGGAAGGAATATTTTTGTGATTTTACCTGTAGATGTGTTATTGTATCTGGTGTGCCACTTATGCAGTGTTCCTGCTCTTATGATGCGTTTGAGGTGCGACAGTGGGCAGCGATCATAGACCGGCCTTAACTTAACATTGCTGGCAGCTTTCTTTGCCAACTCGTCCGCTCGCTCATTTCCCTCCCTTCCCGCATGTGCTTTGACCCAGAAAAGCTTAATCTCCTTGTGAGGATTGGACCTCAACATGTCACGGATCTCTGTGGCGAGGGGATTGAGGGAGCGGGTTCCCGCTACCGCGTCAAGCGCAGACCTAGAGTCACTGTAAATGTTAAAGCCGGTCCCATTTCGCTTTGTTGCCAACTGCACTGCCTTGTTTAGAGCGACCAGCTCTGCTTGATAAAAACTGCAGAAATGGGCAAGTGGTAATTTATGAGCTCCTAACTCGCATTGATTTCTCCAGAGCGTCACCGCCGCCCCCACACCGTCCAGTGTCTTACTGCCGTCTGTATATATATGGACAGTTTCGGGAGTTTCGCTGTCTGCTTCCAGCTCTTCGTTGCCCAGGACTCGATATGAAATTTTTAGTGCGTTTGCTGGGTGCGGATAATCTTCGAATGCAGTCTAGCGTTCAACATCCGCGCCTTTCAGATCATCCCATTCTATGTGACCCTTTCTCAGCTGGTATAATAGTGCTTCCTCCTGAACGCGCAGATCGAGCGGGAGTAAACCCGCGATAATTCTCAATGAGTTGAGGGAGGTGGTGCGGTACGATCTGCTGATCTTAGCTGCGAATCCTCTCTGTACAGTATCGAGTCTCTGCTTAATGTATATTTTATTCGCATTTGGAAACCATGAACTTGCAGCGTATAGCATAATTGGCTCAATTACAGCAGTATAAATGCTTCTAATAATTTTTGAGTCCAGTCCCCAACTCACCCTGGCTGTTTTTGCAACGCGTTTATAAATTTCTATGGCTTTTTTACTTACTGAGATAGTGTGTTTATTAAACGTTAATTTGTTATCAATTATTAATCCTAATATCTTCATGCTATCTGTGATTTCGATGAGTGAGCCTCCCATTACTAGTCTAGGTGTTTCATATTTTATCCGATTTGTGATTATCATTGCTTTTGTTTTGTTTGGAGCGAAATTTAGTTTGTTTTGCATCCCCCAGCTTCGGACATGTTCCAGAGCTTTATTAGCTTTAAGTTCCGTTTCAAGAGAGCTGTTGGTTGTAAAAACGAGGGCTATATCGTCGGCGAAGGCCTGGGAATAAATGTTCATGGCGTCCAACTGCTTTAGGAGTGAGTCTAGTAGGAGGTCCCAGAGTATAGGTCCTCCGATAGAACCTTGGACGCAGCCCTTACTCGTTGTCCTGGTAATAGCGGCACCTCCATAGAGCAACCTTATTTCTCTCTGGTGTAGATAGCTATCGATTAGGCGTCTTAAGTTGACGGGACAGCCTTCTGCCAACCTTATCCTGATGGCGGGCCACCATGCGTTATCAAAAGCGCCTTCTATGTCCAAGGATATGAGGGTGACAATCTTTTTGTTTTTAACACCTTCCCTTATGTGGTTTGTGAGTTTGTACAGTGCGTCCTCAGTTCCACGCTGTGGTATAAATCCATATTGATTCACCGAGAGCCTGGGGACGAGGTAAAAGTTAAGACGTCTTACGAGCATTTTTTCTAAGATTTTACCAAAGATAGGCAGCAGTCCGATAGGTCGGAACGATTTTGGCTGCGTATAATTATCCCTACCCGGTTTCCGCAGAATGATTACGGCTGCCTTCTTCCACTGCACGGGGAAGTAACTCAGTGCAAGACATTGATTCACAATGGCCAAAAAGACATCGGGGTTGGCAGCGATAGCATTTCCGCAAATGTCAGCAGTGAGCGCGTCTCCTCCCGGAGCTTTCTTTGGGTTAAAGCTTGCTACGCATTCAAATAACTCCGTATGCGTAAAAGGCGGGTCATGAAGTTCATCTTGGTCCATTAAGTTAACATTTTGGGCTTTTCTTCTGATATCGGCGTGTACTTCATTTTCACCTGTATACGTGTCTTCAGGGAAGAGTGTCTCCGCCAGAAATTCGGCAGATTCAGCGCTTGTTAACGCTTTACCGTCCCTAATAAGCGGGTCTTCAATCCTCGTTTGGCAGGTTCTCCTAATTACCCTGTAGATGCCATCCCAAAGGCTCTCCCGATCCTGCTTTTTTCAACTTCCGTCTTGCATTTTCAACTTCCGTTTTGTATTTTACTTGCAGGTATTCCTGGACAACCTTTGGGCGGCGAATCGGAGCTGCGCAGCGAATCCTTCGCTTCATTCTTGCGACGTCGCTCTTAAGCTTGCTGAGCGTTTCAGTCCACCACGGTGGGGAGGTGAGTATTTTGCGTTTGTTTATTTTAGGTAGGATTGTGTTACATATTTCTGTTACTGTGTGTGTGTAGTGTGTGAGTGTGTTTTCCAATTCATTTGTGGAGTGCATGTTGTTTACTTGTTCTAAGGAGATGTTGCGCTCGGAAAGCGACTGGCAAATCTTCGAGCGAAGATGGATCCGTCCGCGTTTCGGGTATTATAAACCCTAGTTGTGCTGTGTATGCCATTATTTATTGTGAGTTCCGAATTAAGAGTAAAGGTGATGGCGTTGTGATCAGAACCAGTCACATCACAATCCACACTCCAGTCTTCAATAAGACCAAGGAGATCGTGAGTGGCGGCCGTGATATCAACATAGCTTGTGTACCTGATGTTACCTCTGATTGTGTCGAAGGTTGGCTCCCTACCGTGGTTTATGACTTCCAGGCTCATGCCATCAAGTGTGGCTTCAATTTCTTCACCTCTTTCATCGGGCGCGTCGCATCCCCACCAGGGGCTCTTTGCGTTGACGTCTCCTCCAACGATGATTTTATTAGAGAGATGTTTCAGGACGTGTTCAAGTCTTCCAATGTATTGTATTATCGGGCTTGGGCTGGGTTCAAAATAGACCGAAACCAGGTTCACCACACCTTTTGCTGTGCGCAGACCTACAGGTAGGATATTTGCGGAAGTGAGAGTAGGGTATTGCACGACTTGGATGTCATCGTCAAATACTGCAATAGCCACTTTATTAGGACCTGTTGGTTAGTTCTGTAGATCTATGTGGACCCTTCCTATCTGAGATAGTATCTTCCACACCTGGGGGGAGACCTGAAGCACAATGTTATTTGTATGTGGGTTTCGTGTCTTCCTTCTGTATCGGACCGAGACTCTGATGTCTTCTGGGCGTAGATCTTTAAATAAGCCCTTGATCTGATTCTTTACAGAGGCAACTAGTCATCAGTGTTGATCTGCAGTACACCTCGAAGGACGACCAAGGGGTCCTTAGCTTCTGCCGTTTCGACGGTGAGCACAGAATCAGCCTTTAATCGGTCCTTTACCCTATCTAGCTGCGCCGTTGTGTTACACCCTACCACGACTTTTTGGTCTTTGATTTTCCGGATGTGATCAATATTTATACCTGTATTTTTGGCGTCTACGGTGGTTCGGATGCGCTCGATTATCTCCCCGCTGGTTTCTGGGTTAGAAGATTTAATTATGATCGAGTGCATCTGCTCTTGTATTTGTGGCTCCTTACGGTACGCGACGTTTTGTGGTGTTGTTGGTTTTTGGCCTGCTGTAACACTCGCGTACGTTGCTATCATCTTACCCGTCTCCTGTTCTATCCTGGACACTATTTCCTTGCCCTTGTGATCAAGTGCCTCTATGTTGTTCATGGTTTGTCTCTCTAGCTCTCTTCTGACTTCCTCCAGCTTATTTGTTTCCCGTCTGCCTCTTTAACTAGTGTATAGAGTCGTTTCACTGCAGACAAAACTGCAGTTTTAATCTCTCCTTTCAAATTTCTCGCTGAGTCTAGTTGGAGAATGGCGCTCTGCTGTAGCGCCGCAGCTTCGGTAAGTCTGTTTTTATATGTTGTTCCCATTTTGGGCGGTGACTTTTGCTCTTCGCTCTCAAACGAGTTTGGAGTTTTTGTAGGGGTTCTACAAAGTGCCATTTCGGATTGTATAAGATTTTTAGTCAGAAGTCGGTTTGGAGGTGTTTTTTGGAAATTTTGAGATTCTAGGGAGGAGGGTGGTCGGAAGGAAAATCTGTGGGGGCCAAACTGTTCCTCTCGAGAAGACTGACAGTTTGAGCCCAAACTCGGGGGGTAAAGGGAACAAAAGTTAGCCACTGAGGGGGTGAGGTCGAAAATTTGGGGGGAGGGGGTTTCGGGAGTCGGCCTATGGAAGTGTATTTAGGGTTTTTTGGGATTTTGGGGGAGGGGGAGGTCTGAGGGAAATCCGTCGGGGCCAAACTGTTCCTCTCGATGAGAGGGTTCGTTTGAGCCCAAACTTGGGGGGTCTGGGAGCACAAGGGCCAAAGTTAGCCACTGAGGGGGTGAGGTCGAAAATTTGGGGGGAGGGGGGGAAGGTTTCGGGAGTCGGCCTATGGAAGTGTGTTTAGGGTTTTTTGGGATTTTGGGGGAGGGAGAGGTCTGAGGGAAAATCCGTCGGGGCCAAACTGTTCCTCTCAATGAGAGGGTTCGTTTGAGCCCAAACTTGGTGGGTCTGGGAGCACAGGGGCCTAAGTTATCCCTAGAGGGGGGGTGAGGTCGAAAATGAGGGGAGGGGGGGAGGTTTCGGGGGACGGCCTATGGAAGTGTTAAAAATAATTTGTTGGTATTTCAGGGGGGGGGGTCGTGGGGGAAATCCGTCGGAACCAAACTGTTCCTCTCAATGAGACAGGCAGTTTGAGCCCAAACTCGGGGGGTGTAAGACCAAAGGTTCTTAAGTTAGACCCTAAGGGGAAGGGGGGGGGATCAAAGGGTGAATCTGCAGATTGCAATATGTACCTCTTGAAGAGAGGAGCAGCTTAAGCTCAAACTCGGGTGGTCTAAGTCCAGGGACTCCTGAGTTATTCTATATAATACAATTTTTTACAATTTTGTCAGTCCGTCTGTGTGTAGGTTATGCTTAAAAATAATTAAATTTTAATATTATTATGTTCACTAAAACGTGTCACCCTTAGCCGCTTCTTTGTGGAATGTTCTATTTTTAGAACAATTTCCGTTAACTTTGGAGACTTATATGGACCCCTTAAAGTTGTCCAAAAAATTTAAATTATGTGTCTCTTGAAAGGTGAGAGCTTAAACTAACTATTTTAATTATAATAATAAACCAGTATATTGGGGTTCAGGCCCGAGGGTGTACCAAGTTAATCCTTCGTGATTTGTGAAATTTGGATTTAGTAAGTAAGATTTGGAGAAATTAGATAGGTATTTTGAAAATTTAAAAAGTGATTATAGATCAGGAGATGGTTGTCCAGACGGGACTTATTAAATTTTATGGAAAAACAAGCGGAAATTAAGGAAAGAGGAAATTACCAACTTAATTGTGCGGTTGTTAACGCGGGAGGTTAACTTGGTAACACGTACAAAATTTTAAATTAAAGTATAAAAATTTCCAAAAAATTACTATGTGTAGGGTTTGCTGGTGGCTTCGATTTCCCGGGTTGTCGCTGGTACAGCTGCAGGGGTCCTGGAGTCCTGGTCTTTGCAAAGTTACGCTTTTGCAAAACTGGCCGCAGGGGTCTCCTGGTTTTTCGGAGCTAAACTTGTGATACGTGTCTAGGTTCAACTTGTCGAGCACTATCAGATGGAGGCAGTTGAGTCTTCTAGCACCTCAGGTCACGCCGTGCTGCACTATCTTGCGGATGGTACCTTTCCCCTTTGCTGGAAATTTCCAAGCGTGGGGTCAAAATGTGCCGCCCAACGGGGCGCAAGTTTTAGCACTAGTAAAAAGGGGGGTTGTCGATCTTATTTCGGCGTCGCATTCACTTTTCACTTTTAAGGAGCAGTTTTTTGTCACTATTAGTCACTTTTTTAAATCAGATTTTCACAAGAACCGTATCGTTGGAATCTCTGTCGCGAGACGAATCCGTGGATATGTCACACTGCTAACTTGAAGATAAAAATACCACAACTAATATTTTTCGAACGCGGAGCGAAGCGATTCTGCTGTTTACTGCGCGGCTATTTGTGCGAGACTGGTTAGGTTAGGTTAGGTTAGGTTAGGTTAGCTTAGGTTAGGTTAGGTTAGGTTAGGTTAGGTTAGGTTAGTTTTTTTTTTTTTTTTTTTTTTAAATAGACAAGCACCCACCAAGGGATGATGTCTCCCAGTGCTTTCCTCCCATCACGCGGAAGGAATTGTGATCCTGTTTTTGAAATTACCTAGATTTTTGTGCTGATCACGTTAAGAATATAGCTAATGTTTATGATACCTTATTTGTTAAGATCTTGCTGATCAATTAATTTTATACAATAGAGTCGCTAACTTGCAAACTTTGTTTCTTACATGATACTTATACATTCAAACTGAAATTTGACAATGATTAATATTAACAATATATTTACATATACGTAACGTTGTCACTATATAAATATTTAGACAAAAGATATAATACATTTACTAGTAACGAACATTGACAATGACAATAATTTCTAAATGATTAATGGAAAATAAGGGTGCCATTTCAACTTTTTTTTTTTTTTATACGTTGCGGCTACCCTAATGAAATACAAAACATAAGATTACGTATAAATACACAATTTAATTTTTTACGTAGGTCTAAAAAAACTATTATGTACATAACACTTAATATCATCGGCATGGGTATGCTTGGTCCATCTATGAACATAAATGTGATAGCATTTCCGTTAATTCTATACGTACGATTATAATATGTTAACGAGCGATCTGACGTCACAGCGCGGTGCCTACGACGCGAGCGATGTGAAGGATTAGAGCCATTGCGTCGCCCAGCCCCAACGTGGCACTACGTTTACTTATACCAATAATTATATTTTTTGTCAAAGAGTCAAGCAAAGTAAACGATACATTTAAACAGTAATTATAGTATTATTTATATACCACATCAAACGGCGCATTCATTTGGTGACCCCGACGTGATGAGGAACTGATGACAATATCGACCGGCAAATAAAATAGATACCTCCGTGAGCCCAGGGTTTCGCCAGCCAGCAGCTGCAGCCATTTATCCGAGGGAAGTGCCTTATCCTATCTATTATTTATCTTTCCTTCACAGGCGTTTAATTTGCATCGATATTGTTGTAACCTCCATTAGAAAAAAATTAACTTTACCCATTACTTATAACTTAAATCGTACTTAATATTACTCAAATTGATTAACGTGTTTAAATTCTTATCAAATATAAACTTAGTGTTATTTCATATAAATCAATCAAAGATCATTAATTATATAGCGTATCTAGTACTCATATAAAAGTTCATAATAATTAAGTTACAAATTTTAGGTATATAAAGATCAACTTCAATCAGGTGTCTTTAGTGTTCCCTATTTATTAAACACTAATAATACAAGTATTTAAGCACAAGTGTCGACCAATTCCAGGGTATAACGGTGGAAGTAAGCTGGTGAGAATAATAATAACTGAAGCACCATCAACCGATTTGCATACGAGCACGTGTTGTCGAGTCGCCGCCAAACCGGTTCGTTATCGGGAATCACCAGTATTGTGCTCACTGGAATAACTGTAAGTTATTTGTTCATTGTTTGCCTTTATTTTGTAACTTAAAACTTAACTTTGAGTGATTCGTTGTTGCGTCGACAAAATGACTGATGTAAAGGAACTAATCAGACAAAGGGGGAATCTGAGAGCTCGATTAACTCTGTTTGAAAAATATCTAATACCTCTAATGGACTGCAAGAATACAAGCAGTTTAATTATAAATGAGCTAAGCATTAGGTTAAATAAAATGCGTGATTGGTCTTGTAGTTTCGAAGTGATTCAGTCCCAAATAGAATTACTAGACGAAGATCTTGATAAACAAATGCAGGAACGCGAGTCAACTGAAAATGATTATTTTAAATTAATTGCTCATGCTGAATCAATATTGGAATATTTTCAGAATTCATTAAAGACTGATTCATTGTGCAAATCAAGCAACAAAAACAATTTTAAGTTGCCACCATTAATAATTTCACCCTTTAATGGTGAACAAAGCAAGTGGCTCTCGTTTAGAGACACATATTTATCTTTAATTCATAACAACGATACCATTGATGATGTTAGCAAGTTTCACTACCTTAAGTCGTTCTTAGAGGGCACAGCTTCTTGTGTACTTAATTCTGTGACCCCCTCAGCAAACAATTACCCAATTGCTTGGAATTTATTGTGTGAACGATATGATAATAAACGATTGCTAGTAAATGAACATTTAAAATGCCTATTTTCTATTGAATCACAACAAAGGGACACAGACACAGGTATCCGGTATATTATTGATACATTAACAAAAAATTTAAGTGCTTTGAATTCTCTGGGTGAATCCACCGACAAGTGGGACACTCTTATTATCTACATGGCATCGTCAAAATTAGATACCGTGACCTCAAGGAAATGGGAAGAATTTAGGAGCAATAAAGACTCGCCTACATTGGAAGAGTTTTATTCCTTTCTTCGCCAGCGCGCTACAATTTTAGAAACAATGAACACTGGTAGATCTTTTAAAACCACTGATAAACGCCATAGTGTTCCAAAAATTAATTATAAGTCATTCGTTGCGTCCTCACATGATGTTTCACCAATTAAACGGTGTTTAATCTGCAAACAAGAACATAAACTATATGAGTGTTCTAAGTTTAAATCGTTACCTATAGAAGACCGAATAGCAAAGGTTTCTTCTTTCAAATTATGTAGCAATTGCCTTCGCGGCGGTCATCAGCCCTATCAGTGCAGACTGAGTGGTTGCAAGGTATGTCACAAGCGACATAACACCAAAATACAAATGAAAAAATAGAAACAAGTATTAACAATAATTTAAATATGGGTAAACAATCAAACTCAAATAATCCTTTAGTCGACAACACGGTATCTGGCCCCTCCACTTCAGTTGCTATGTCTGCTGTCTCCACCAATCAAGCCCTTCTTTCCACGGCATTGGTCAAGGTGACAAACAATGATCAAACATTTATTCTGAGGGCTTTGCTAGACTGTGGCAGCCAATCGTCCTTTATAAGTAATAAAGCTCAAAACAGAATTGGAATCTACAAATCAAAAAATTGCCATCAGTATGTGTCTGGCTTAGGCAACATGGTACTAAATATAAAAGAACATTGTGACATACATATACATTCATTATATAACAAATTTAATACGCGTATAAATTGCCTTATCATACCAAATATTACGGATAACTTGCCTCATGCTACGGTGCGTATTCAGGATTTAGGCATTCCTAACTATGTCCAACTTGCTGACCCTAAGTTTTATGAATCTTCTGAAATCGATTTATTATTAGGTGCTGATATCTTTTGGGACCTTCTTAAGCCAAATAAATTTAACATAGGACCTCAAGGGCCTATCTTACAGGAAACACACTTAGGGTGGGTGATAGCTGGCCGAATGAGGGGAGGTTATTATAATAATTTTAATTCTAAAATACATTGCCACTTCTCAAAGGAAATGAGCAAGCAATTGGCTAAGTTCTGGGAATTAGAGGAAATTCCGTCTAGGACAGAAACCTTCAACGACAACTATTGCGAGAAATTATTTAATGAGACTACTCATCGCGAAGATGATGGTAGGTTTTGCGTCCAAATTCCCCTTAAAGAGAGTTTAGACGTTCTGGGTGAGTCATATAGCATTGCTGAAAAAAGATTAATACAACTTGAAAGAAAATTAAATCGCAACCCTATTCTTAAGAAAGATTATCATACTTTTATTCATGAGTATGAGCGTTTGGGACATATGACTGAAATATCTAAACCTGCATTTGGCTGTTATCTTCCACATCATGCTATTTTAAAAGAGACAAGTGAAACAACCAAATTGCGTTTTGTTTTTGATGCCTCGGCAAAAACGTCTAGTGGAATATCATTTAATGATATCCAACATGTCGGACCGGTAGTGCAGGATGACTTGTTTTCAATTTTATTAAGGTACAGACAGCACAAATATGTAGTTTCAGCAGACGTTGAGAAAATGTATCGCGGGATTTTAGTTAAGCCCGAACAACGAATGCTGCAATTAATATTATGGCGCCATGATCCATCGCAACCGATTAAGGTATTTCGGTTAAATACGGTTACTTACGGCACGGCATCGGCACCGTTTTTGAGTACTAGATGTATTTTACAGCTTGCATTAGACTGTAAGGATGACAGAATGTCAAACTTGATTAGGGAAAGCTTCTTCGTCGACGATTTTTTATCAGGCGCTGATAATACTGAAGATTTACGCCATATAGCTCATTCTGTCAATGAAATTTTACGTTCAGCATGTCTTTCGTTAAGGAAATGGCGCACAAATAATCCAGCTATATTTCAGCACGAGGCAAACACCTCATTACCAGAAGTCCTAAATTTTTCGTCTGCGTCTAATATTTTGGGATTAAGGTGGAATCCCGCAAACGATGTTCGTCAATTTCCAGTTGAAAATATTGTATTTAATGATAATATCACAAAACGAACAATCTTGTCTAACTCTGCTAAGTTATTTGACCCTTTGGGTTTGCTTAGCCCATGTACTATAATGCCAAAAATAATATTACAAAGATTATGGTTGTCTAAGCTAGAGTGGGATGATCCTGTAGATTCTAATCTTAAATCAGAATGGCAAAACTTTGTTAATAATTTATATACATTATCAAAAATTGAAATTCCTAGGTTTGCTTTGATAAGTCACCCCATTGTAATTGAATTACACTCATTCTCAGACTCTTCGCAGGTAGCATATGCTGCTGCTATTTATCTCCGATCTATTAATAGCTCAGGTGATATTCAGGTCAAATTACTCTGCGGCAAAACGAAGGTCGCTCCCTTAAAACCCATAACAATACCACGTCTTGAGCTATGTGGAGCATTACTTTCAGCTCGCCTAAGTGCCAAGGTAATGAATGCTCTTAAATTTAAAATTGTTTCTTCTTTTCACTGGACTGATTCAACGGTGGTTTTGTCGTGGCTGTCATCTAATGCTTGTGATTTAAAAACATTCGTATCCAATCGTGTCGGTGAGATAAAAGAGCTGACTGCTTCTGGTTGTTGGAGGCATGTTCCAGGGGACAAAAATCCCGCAGATCTAGCGTCTCGGGGAATAAACCCTAAGGCATTACAAACAGTTACGCAGTGGTGGGAAGGACCGTCATTTTTAACTAAGGACCCATGTTACTGGCCTCTAAATATAAACACAAAAAATATTCACGATATACCTGAAATGAAATCACGCTCTAAAAACCTACATACAACTACATTACTTTCCACAACATGCATTGAACCTTCAATAATAATGTTTGACAAATATTCAAAATTTACAACACTACACAGAGCTATGGCATATGTTATTCGCTTTATTTTTAATTTGCGGAATAAAAATAATAAATGTATAAGCACGCTATCCACTGATGAATTAGACTCTGCACTAAATATCTTAATAAACCTACACCAAAGGGAATGTTTCATAAATGAAATCAATTTATTAAAGTCAAATAAAAATTTATCAGCAAAATCTCGCATGTTGTCGCTCAGTCCATTCCTTGATGAAAGGGGCATCCTTCGTGTAGGAGGACGGATCCAAAACTCTGACGCTACCTATGATAAAATACATCCGGTTTTATTAGACACAAATCATAATTTTACAAAACTCTTATTTAATTATTATCACATAAAACTTCTACATTGCGGACCTCAGCTCTTGCTTAATGATATAAGAAATAAGTTTTGGCCTTTAAGAGGTAGGATTCTAGCAAGAAGCACTGTCAATAATTGCAAGCTATGTAGAATTATGAAAGCTAAAGCTATAACTCCAATAATGGGCAACTTACCCACTTCCAGAGTTGTTCCAAGTCTTCCGTTCCAGGTCAGTGGTGTTGATTTTGGCGGGCCATTTTATATAACTGATCGTAAAGGTCGCGGTTGCAAAATAACAAAGTGTTACATGTGTCTGTTTGTATGTTTCGCTACAAAGGCATTACATTTAGAGGTAGCTAGTGATCTGACTTCCGACGTATTTATTTTATGTTTGAGACGGTTTATATCGCGCAGGGGCAAACCCTTAGAATTGTATTGTGATAATGGCACAAATTTTGTCGGTGCAAACAACGAGATCACAAAGTTTCTAAAAACAAACAATGAGGAAATTTCCGGATTTGCGGCTGAGGAAGGCATTCAGTTTAAGTTCTCACCAGCTTATTCCCCCCACTTTGGTGGTATTTGGGAAGGGGGGATTAAATCCGCGAAATACCATACAACTAGGATATTAGGCGATAAACATCTCACATTTGAGGAGTTAACAACATTATTTGCGCAAATTGAAGCTATCCTTAACTCTCGTCCACTTACACCTCTCACTTCAGATCCTTCAGACCTTAATCCCTTAACTCCAGGGCACTTCCTGATTGGGAGGCCACTTACCTTGCTGCCTTCAGAAAATTTATTAGATGCGAACCCTCAAAAACTTGATAGATACCAACTTCTGGAAAACATGCGCCAACATTTTTGGCAGCGTTGGAGAAAAGAGTATCTCTGTGAACTGCAGCAGAAATCTCAATGGCGTATTCAACAAGAGGGACTCAAAGAGGGTGATTTAGTTGTTGTAAAAGAGGCCAACGTCCCACCTTTAAAATGGCGCATGGCACGTATATCTAAATTGTTTCCTGGACCGGATGGCATTGCAAGGGTCGCTGAGATATATACCAACAGAGGCGTCATTCGCAGAGCGGTGCATAACCTCTGCCCTTTACCTGTTCCTAATTAGAAGCTGTTCCTCGAAACCCTGGATGTTCGAGGAGGGGGGAGGATGTTAACGAGCGATCTGACGTCACAGCGCGGTGCCTACGACGCGAGCGATGTGAAGGATTAGAGCCATTGCGTCGCCCAGCCCCAACGTGGCACTACGTTTACTTATACCAATAATTATATTTTTTGTCAAAGAGTCAAGCAAAGTAAACGATACATTTAAACAGTAATTATAGTATTATTTATATACCACATCAAACGGCGCATTCAAATATAATACATTCTATATGTAATAATATTTAAATATTCTATACTAATATGCATATATATATATATACATATGGTGAAAGCATAGTTCACTTATATCTAACACAAAAGAGCTTACCCACGTATCTTACAAGACTATTTACGACGATTCGCTGTTTTAATATATTTAAATTTTTGATTATTTATTTATACAGTACTTTTAAATATTCAATCACTTATGTCTATATTTACTACTATTACAAATTTAAATGTATATTTAACAAATTGGTTTACTTTGCCTTTACTTCCAGGAACTGTGATCTATATAAACGTTTCATTTCTTTAAGGAATTGCCTTTAATATACAACGAACAACAATTAGGTTAGGTTAGGTTTTTTTTTTTTTTTTTTATTCCTAGTAGGCCTACCTCCCTGGCAGCTTTCGCTCCAGGGCCGAGGAACTACTAAGACTCTACTTTCTCCCTCCCATTGATCGGTAGGGGTTGTGGGTGGGTTACTAATTTATTAAGTTTTTATTTATTTTATCGCTTACAGCCAATTCCATACTAATTATAAATATAAGGGAAAACACGAAACTAATATAATTATAATTTAAGCTGCATAATATTAATATTGCTGCCGTTCCTAGGCAGCACATCCGCTAGGATTTTATAGCAGAACGACTCGAACAGCTGCCTAGTGGGTCGCGTTATAAGGTGGGGTATGTTTGCCTCTAGTACAGCCACTCCGCTCTGCAGTTCCAAGTCGAACCTCCACCGGCCAAACCTAGGGCAGTCGAGCACCAGGTGCAATGCGCTTTCGTCCGTTTGACCGTCGCATATACACACTGGGCTATCCTTCAGGCCAAACCGGTGGAGATACGCTGCGAAACGGCCGTGGCCCGTGATGACCTGGGCCATAAAAGCGGAAAAGGGCTCCTCCCGTACCAGCTTATAAGACACCTTGACGTCTGGCAGGAACGCTTTTGTAACACTTGCAGTTTGACCCGCGGTGTAGCGCTCCTGCCAGACCTCAAGGGTCCTGCCCCGGATGTTGCGGCGAAGAGTGGAAACCGGCACTCCATCGTATGCAGACCTCAACTTCGAACGGAGCGCCGCGTCCTTCGCCAAGTGGTCAGCCCTCTCGTTCCCCTCGATACCTACATGCGCCCGAACCCAGCGGAATCGAATGGTTTTACCCATATTTCGAGCCCGCTGGATAAGGTTTTTAATTTCGTAGGCTATCGGGTGGAATGAAGATCGATCCCTTAGCAGCTCCAGCGACGACCTGGAGTCACTAAGGATCTCGACCCTCTTATCGGGCATCTTCAAGACGTCCTCGATAGCCTTCGAAATTGCGCACATTTCGGCTTGGAAGACAGAGCAATAATTCTCTAATTTGAGTTTCCTTGCTCTGACTTCCAAGCCTTGCCGCCTGTATGAAATTCCGGCTCCAACCCTGCCCTGTATCTTGCTGCCGTCGGTGTAGACCTGCAGATAACCCTCTCCTTCTCCTTGGTCATCCTGCACTTCTACCACGCCGGTTTCGGCCTGTGTCTCCTCGAGGCAACAGAATTCTACCTCAGGAGCGAGGGCTGGATGGGGAGCATCCAGGAAGCTAACCCGCTGTTCAGCCTTCCTGTCTGCCATACCATCAATGTCCTCGCCCCTTTTATAGCGGTACAGTTCTGCTGCCTCTCGGATTCTCAGGTCGAGTGGCAAGATACCTGACAGGATCAGCGTCGCACTCAAACTGGCGGTTTTGTAGGCCCGGCTGATCTTCCGCGCGAACCCGCGCTGAACTGCGTCCAGCAACTTCCGCACTCCGACTTGATCTACGGCTGGGACCCAGACGCTTGAAGCGTATAGTACGATTGGCTCCACAGCGGCGATGTAGATGGTCCTGACCACCTCTGGGTTCAGACCCCAGGTTGTCTTAGCCGCCCTTGACAATTGGCCATAGATGGCCGTTGCCTTTCGGCAAACGTCAATGACGTACGGCTTAAAAGACAACCTGTGGTCAATTATAAGACCCAGGATCTTGGTTTCAGTGACCATCTTTATGCTTTCGCCGCCCATGGTGATCTGAATTGGTGTTAGTTTCAGTTTCTTGGTGATCACCATGGCGTTGGTTTTGTGTGGAGCAAATCGCAGCTTGTTGTCCAAGCCACAGTCGTAGACCCGCCGGAGGACGGAGTTAGCGGTCCGCGCGATAGTCTCCGGAGAGGAGCCCGAGAAGAAGAGCACTACGTCGTCGGCGAAGGCTTGCACGCGCAGGCCCTGATCGATCCCTGAACGCACCCTTTGGTCGTGGGCCTTACGCATTCGGCGCCCGCGTATCGAATAATGACCTCCCGGTCGTTGAGGTAGCTGCACACGGTGGAGTATAGGTTCCCCGGGCACTTCCTGGCGGCCAGCTGGTGTTTAATAGCTGGCCACCAGGCGCTGTCGAATGCCCCCTCTATGTCTAGAGACACCATCAAAACTACTCTCTTTGCCCTGACTTCAGCTCTAATGTGCTCGACCAAGGCAAAGAGGGCATCTTCAGTGCTTCGCTGTGGCATAAATCCGAATTGGGCCGGATTTAGCGTCGGCAGTACGTGCCACTTAATCCGACGTACCATCATCTTTTCCAAAGTCTTACCGTAGACTGACAAAAGTCCAATCGGACGGTAAGACTTTGGATGATGGTAGTCGGATTTTCCCGGTTTGGGAAGTGTCACGACTGCCGCACGCTTCCACGGCTTCGGGAAGTATCCCACAGCGAGGCACCTGTTGGCTATCTCTAGGAAGAGCCGCTCATCTGCCTCAATGCTCTTGGCACTGATGTCAGCTGTGAACGCGTCCGATCCAGGCGCTTTACGAGCGCTGAAATCGTGAACCGCCTCCCTGAGTTCCGCAAGGGTGAAGGGCGGATCGTCCTCTGTACAGGATAACTCGCACAGAGGGCGGTCCACCTCTCTCCTTATTGCGGAATGTACGGGAGAGTCGTCCTCCACTCTATCGTCCGGGAAGAACGTAGCTGCAAAGAGTTCGGCACTTTGCTTGGGATCAAGAGTCACTCCGTCCCTCACAAGAAGTTTATCTTCTTGCTTTTTCGAGGTTTGACGGAGGACTCTGTAGATGCCGTCCCACAGGCTTTCGCCTGTTTGCGCGGTGCATTACTCCTTCCAGCTATGGGTCTGTGCCGCTTCTGGGGCAGACTCATACTTTTCCCGGGCGTCGAGATACTGGCGGACGACGAATTCCCTCCTAATTGGGGCCGCGCAGCGGATGCGATTCTTCTTAGTAACCGCATCGCGCTTCAGGGCCCGAAGTTCGGAGGTCATCAACGGAGGTTCATTTTTCAGTACTCGCTTCAGCTTTGGGATTGCGGTCTCACACGCTTGGCGAACCGCCTCCTGATACTCGAGGACAACGTTTTCGATGTCCTCGGGGGCGGTAACGGCCGACACTCTTTCCACTCGGATCTGGCGCTTTTGGAGCTGTAAGATTAGTTCCTTTCGGAACTTATCCCAGTCTGCCTTGCGTGTATTATATATCCGAGTGGTTGGTGCTGGGCTGGGTGCTTTTGCACGGCCAGCGCGGAGTCCTATTCTTAGAGCGTTGTGATCGGAACTGACCATGTCGGGGTCTACCCTCCAGTACTCCATCCTTGACAAGATACTTCGGCTGCACACCGTGATGTCGACTCTGCTTGTACAGAGCCGACCTCCCCGAACCACTTGGAATGTTGGCTCGGTACCGGTGTTGAGGATGTGCAGCTGGTTGTCGTCGAAGTATCCTGCCAATTCGGCTCCCCGGTGGTCCTCGTCTGCGCTTCCCCACCATGGGCTCCACGCATTGAAGTCACCTCCGATCACAACACTCAAGGTTCCCAATTTTGATCGGACGCTGGAGAGACGTTCCAGGTATGGATCCAGGGGTTTGTCTCCTTTCAGGTAAACGGATACTAATCCAAGTGTCCAGTCGGAGAACTCAATGGTAATTGCCACTATGTTCTCCGACTGAAGGCTCGGATCACACGTTACCTGGAGGTCTTTATCAAAGACCACTATTGCGGCCTTTGCTGGATTGGTCCTATTTATCCCCTGGTCCATTTGATAGACGCGAACCCCTGGGTATCGCTTCAAGGCACCTTGATTACCTGTATAGGGTTCCTGCAGCAGTGCCAGGCTCACCTTCTGGCTGACAGCTTCTGCCATCAGCTCATCGGTCGCCAATCGCTTCCGCTGCAGGTTTACCTGTATCATGTGCCTTGAAGCAGTATCCCTGGGCCCGCGACCTCCTGGATTTACAACCGCGGTGCCCTTAGCAGTAGCACACGCCGAGGCGGGCAATGGCATCCCATTTCCGCCTCACCGGACAGTCGTCGCTGAATGCACCGTGATCCGTCTTGTCCAGCTTAGCGTGTCGACAGTTGACACAGCTGGGCGGCTCTCCCGTGACATAATCGGGGCATTCTGCTCTCACGTGTGGCCCCCCGCAGTGGCTGCAAAGGTCCGAAGACTCTTTGCAGTGGCGCCGCCCGTGTCCGAAGGCTAAACACTTCGAACACTGGATGAGCGGCGAAAAATCCTCCACCCTTGACCGTTTTAGATCGAGGTGGACGGACCCCCCGTCGACCATGCGGCGTCACAGCGGAGGGGCCACCCGCAAGACGAGATGCATGAGGTGCGGGTTGCGGCACCTTCTACGGAAGCATGCCTCCGCCGTTTGGTGGTCTTTATGGAGGCCAGTGAAGAGCTCCTTGTTCTGAGCTCTTAGGGCCGCTATGACCTCCTCATCCTTGAGGCAAGAGAGGACGTCCCTGATGATAATCATCGGGTTTTTCCCTCTCGCCTCTTGGAACTTGAGGCTCGAAGCAGCCCCGAGCCGCGTTTTCACGGCCTCCACCTCACCTTTTGTGCCGCATGTCAGCACCACCTTCCTATTCCGTACCATGCGTACGCTGTCTACTTTGGCGCCGGTCTTTGTTGCGTCAACGGCCTTTCTGATTTTGGTGACCACATTATCGCTCGTGTCTTCTGGTGACTCACTGGTCACCACAATCGAATGGCCGGACTTGACCGGTGCCTTAGCAGCCATCGCTGCGTAGGAAGGCAGCGCTTGAGTCCGTGCGGGCTCCTCTAGGAGCTTGGACGTTTTCGCTCCTAGGTTGCGCACCTCATCTAGCATCTTGACAGCTTCCTTGTGCATGCCTTTTAGTTCTTCAAGAAGGGGGCCCATTTTTGCAGCGGGTGGAGGGGGGAGCTTGATCTTACCCATTTCCGCGATAACATCAAATTCGACTACCCGGCGGAGTGCCTCCAACTCCTTACGCAACTCCGCCGTCTGTCCCCCAACATCGGCTTTCTCCAGCCGCTGCGTTAGAAGCACAATTTGCTCCGCATGTTTGGACTCCCTTCTTGCGACGTCCTCTGCGTGTTGTCGCTGTAAGTGCTCGACCTGCAGTAGGACGTCACGTCGCGCGCTATTTACTTGGAGGGTGGCCTCGTACAGATAATTGAGGCCATCCAACACTGTCGCCCTTATGGAGCCTTTCAAATTACCAGATTTCTCCAGTTCCCCCTTCGCTCGCTGGTACACTCCGTTAGCAGTCTTCAACAGGGTCGCGGTCGGGCTCTCAGGTCCCCCGATTCTACCACAACGCCCCTCGGATGGCGGAGTACGGAAAGCCGCATCTGCTTCTCTTTGGAGCGCCTGCGCCAGGGTGCTACTTTCTGTTAGCCGAGAACCCGATCCCGCCCCAGACTCGCTCCCGGAGATGGAAGAACCCTCCTCCGCCTCAATTCGGCGACAAGGTACTACTTTGACCCTTCCGGGCTCCGAAGATGGCCGCCTCGCTGTCGCCGCGGAGATAGCTTCCCGATCAGTGTTTCGGAGCATTCGTGTTGGTCTGCTCATAGACGACATAGTTGTGCTGGTGAAACGGCAGCAAAATTAGAGTTGATTTGCAATAAAAATATGAGAATATATATTAAATTATTTAGTATGTATCTATTCCTAATTAATCAGGTAACCTTTGGAGGTGGTTTTAGGGATTTTTGAAGTTTTTGGGGGAGGGGAGGTGGGAGGGGAAGTCTGTTGCGACCAAACTGTTTCTCGTGAGAGTACAGACAGTTTGAGCCCAAACTCGGGGGGTCTAGGATAAGGGGGACGAAAGTTAAGGATTGTTTTGGGATTTTAGGGGAGGGGGAGGTCTGAGGAGAAATTTGTCGGGGCCAAACTGTTCCTTTTGAAAGGACAGACAGTTTAAGCCCAAACTCGGGGGGTATAGGACGAAGGGGACAAAAGTTAGGCCCTGAGGGGGTGAGGTCGAAAATTTGTGGGGGGGGTAGGTTTCGGGAGTCGGCCTATGGAAGTGTTTTAAGGGTTTATTGGGATTATAGGGGAGGGGGGGGGGGGGTTGGAGGTTGATTCTGCCGATGCCGATCTGTTCCCCTTGAGGAGTGAAACAGTTCAAGCCCAAGCTCGGGGGGTCTAACTGTAGGGACTCCAAAGTTATCCTGATTTTTCTATTTTTTGTCAGTCTGTATGTGTGAAGGTAATGTCTAAAATTATTTAAAATTTAATATTATTTTATTTACTTAATCGTGTCACCCTTAGCCGCTTTTGAGGGGAATCTTCTAAATTCACAAAGTTTCACAAATTATTGGTAACATTCCGAAAACATTTTACTTATGTTTGGAGCCTTATTTATACTACTTGCGGTTAACTTAAAATTATGAAATTAGTGTCTTATAAAAGGTTAAAGCTTAAATATTGTTTTTTTGTAATAATAGTTTAATAATTTATTGGGGTTCGGGCCCGAGGGTGTACCAAGTTAACCCTTCCTAATTTATAAAATTTTGAATTGAGAAGTTAAATTTTGAGCAATTGACTAAGGATTTTGAAATTTTAAAAAGCGATTATATATAATAAGAGTATTGTCCAGACTTATTTTAATTTTTTTAAAAACAGGCAGAATTAGGGGTTGGAAGAAGTTACCAACTTAATTTTGCTGTTACTAACGGTAAAGGTTAACTTGGTAACTGATACAAAGTTTATAATAGCTATAAGAAAATTTTCAAAAAATTTCTCTATGTAGGGTGATATGGTATGTTCCTTTTTCCGCCTTCTCACTTGTGCAGCTGCAGGGGCCCTGGAATACCGGTCTTTACCAAGATAGTCTTTTACAAGACTGGCCGCAGCAGATATTCCCGACGGCCTAGCTTCACGTGGCGGCGTCCGATTTGAATGCTCGAAACGGCAGCTTGTTTGGCGTCTTGAGGCCTATCCACCGACGTATCGCACGCTATTCCAGCTGGATACCCGACCTCGTGCCACACGGTTTGGTGTTTTTCGGGAATAACTTCGCCGCAGGTGATGGGAAAAATCCAGTTAGGGTATCACTAGATAGATCTCGGTGAGACCTAACGTTTGAAGCACTTAAAAGTGTGTGTCACCGCTTTACTTTTGCGGTAAAATTCGTTTGAACGCTGCCTTTTTAAGGTTTAGGTGGTTTCCCCTAAATAACTTTTTTTCCCCACATAAGATTTTAAGGTGCAATGTGTCGTTTAATGGATCTTTTAACGCCGCATCTATTGGTGTATAGCACGTTGTGGGGCGGCTTCGTTTAATGGTAGCGAGGGCAACGCCCTATTTCAGTATTTTCCGGTTTTCTCACGAACCCGTAGTCGGAAAAATCCAGAAGTAGGCTTTAAGTGTGCACCTTGCTAAGGCGCACCCAGCGCAATCCAGAAAACAATGTGGAATAGATCTCGTTTAGGCAGCGTTCGCACTTTTATATTCACTTTCTATGAAAAACACGGTTTTTACACTTTTTTACACACTTTTTTAAGACGGATCCAAACGTAATTTACACTATTGGATTGGCCGGCGCAAAACGCTTCGTTTGATATGTAACACTTATGAATTTGTAACAAAAAAACTATTTATTGGATTTTCCTTCTGCGGAGCAATACGATTTCGCTGCTTACTCTTTAGAGGTGCGACAGAGACTGGGTTAGGTTAGGTTAGGTTAGGTTTTTTTTTTTTTTTTTTTAATACTAACTAGTGGCCTACCATCCCTGGCAACTTGCGTCCCAGGGAGCTAGTTACGCTACTTCCTCCCTGCCATTGAGCTGCAGGGATTGGGGGTGGGTAATCATTTATTAATAATATTTTATATTTACATTTTCTTACACTTATGACTAAATACACGATTTTAGTGAACATACAATTGAATTCTTTTTTTTTTTTTTTAAATAATATCTTAATTATGTCTCTATACATTTTTAAAGGGAGTCACTGTGTTGTATAAGGTCCCTATACTTAATATTATAGGGAACCTTTCTATACATTATTTACAAATTTACTTATTAATACTTAAGATTAAAAAGAAAACAAAAGACACGTATTATTTACAATTCCTAGATTATTTAATTTTTACTTTTATGTTGCTGCCGTTCCTCGGCAGCACATCGGCTAAAATCCTATGACAAAAAATTTCAAACTTCATCCGTAACGGCTTTGAAACCAAGGCTGGTAGGTTGGCCTCCACGACGGCCACCCCACTTTCAATCTCAAGGTCGCATCTCCACCGGCCGAACCTAGGGCATTCGAGCACCAGGTGCATTGCGCTTTCGTCAGTTAGACCGTCGCAAATGCACGCTGGGCTATCCTTTAGTCCGAACCGGTGGAGATATGCCGAGAACCCGCCATGGCCCGTGATGATCTGGGCCATCAACGCGGAGAAAGGCTCCTCCCTAACCAGCTTGTAGGCCGCCGCGACGTCCGGCAGGAACGCTTTTGTGACACTTGCGGTTTGACCCGCGGTGTATCGCTCCTGCCAGACGTCGAGGGTCCTGGCTCTAATTTTGCGGCGGAGAGTTGAAATCGGCACTCCATCGTATGCAGCCCTCAATTTCGAACGGAGCGCCGCATCCTTCGCCAAGTGGTCAGCCCTCTCGTTTCCCTCAATACCTACGTGCGCTCTGACCCAGCGGAACCGAATGGTTTTACCCATGTTTCGCGCCCGCCGGATCAGGTTTTTAATTTCGAAGGCTATCGGGTTAAATGAAGATCGATCCCTTAGCAGCTCCAGCGACGACCTGGAGTCACTAAGGATCTCGACCCTCATGTCGGGCATCCTCAAGATGTCCTCGATAGCCTTCGAAATTGCGCACATTTCAGCTTGGAAGACAGAGCAAAAATCCTCTAATTTGAGTTTCCTTGCTCTGACCTCCATGCCTCGCCGCCTGTTTGATATTCCGGCTCCAACCCTGCCCTGTATCTTGCTTCCGTCGGTGTAGACCTGCAGGTAACCCTCTCCCTCTCCTAGATCATCCTGCACCTCTACCGCGTCGGTTTCGGCCTGTGTCTCCTCGAGACAACAGAACTCTACCTCAGGAGCGAGGGCTGGATGGGGAGCATCCAGGAAGCTAACCCGCTGTTCAGCCTTCCTGTCTGCCATACCATCAATGTCCTCACCCCTTTTATATCGGTACAATTCTGCCGCCTCTCGGATCCTCAGGTCGAGTGGCAAGATACGTGACAGGATCGGCGCCGCACTCAAACTGGCAGTTTTGTAGGCCCGGCTGATCTTCCGCGCGAACCCTCGCTGAACTGCATCCAGAAACTTCCGCACACCGACTTGATCTACGGCTGGGACCCAGACGCTTCAAGCGTAAAGTACGATTGGCTCCACAGCGGCGATGTAGATGGTCCTCACCACCTCTGGGTTCAGACCCCAGGTTGTCTTAGCCGCCCTTGACAATTGGCCATAAATGGCCGTTGCCTTTCGGCAAACTTCAGTGACGTGCGGCTTAAAAGACAACCTGTGGTCAATAATCAGACCCAGGATCTTGGTTTCTGTGACCATCTTTATACTTTCGCCGCCCATGGTGATCTGAATAGGTGTTACTTTCAGTTTCTTGCTAATCACCATGGCGTTGGTCTTGTGTGGAGCAAATCGCAACTTGTTGTCCAAGCCCCAGTCGTAGACCCGCCGAAGGACGGAGTTAGCGGTCCGCGCGATAGTCTCCGGAGAGGAGCCCGAGAAGACGAGCACTACGTCGTCGGCGAAGGCTTGCACGCGTAAGCCCTCTTCCTCGAGGGCGCCCAGCAACGGATCTATCAGGAGGTTCCAGAATATGGGCCCCCCAATTGATCCCTGAACGCACCCCTTGGTCGTGGGCCTCACGCACTCGGCGCCCGCGTAACGAATAACGACCTCACGGTCATTGAGGTAGCTGCACACGGTGGAGTACAGATTCCCGGGGCACTTCCTGGCGGCCAGCTGGTGTTTAATAGCTGGCCACCAGGCGCTATCGAATGCCCCCTCTATGTCTAGAGACACCATCAAAACTACCCTCTTTGCCCTGACCTCAGCTCTGATGTGCTCGATCAAGGCAAAGAGGGCATCTTCAGTGCTTCGCTGTGGCATAAAGCCGAATTGGCCCGGGTTAATCGTCGGCAGTACGTGCCACTTTATCCGGCGTACCATAATCTTTTCCAAAGTCTTACCGTGGACTGACAGAAGTCCAATCGGACGGTAAGACTTTGGATGATGGTAGTCGGATTTTCCCGGTTTGGGAAGTGTCACCACTGCCGCCCGCTTCCAGGGCCTCGGGAAATACCCCACAGCGAGGCACCTGTTGGCTATCTCTAGGAAGAGCCGCTCGTCTGCCTCAATGCTTCTAGCACTGATATCTGCCGTAAACGCGTCCGATCCAGGAGCTTTACGAGCACTGAAGTCATGAACCGCCTCCCTGAGTTCCGCAATGGTGAAGGGCGGATCATCCGCTGCACAGGCTAACTCGCACAGTGGACGGTCCGCTCCCCTCCTTATTGCGGAATGTACGGGAGTGTCATCCTCCAGCCTGTCGTCCGGGAAGAACGTAGCTGCAAGGAGTTCTGCACTTTGCTTGGGATCAAGAGTCACTCCGTCTCTCACAAGAAGTTTGTCTTCTTGCTTTTTCGAGCTTTGACGGAGGACTCTGTAGATTCCGTCCCACAGGCTTTCGCCTGTTTGCGCAGTACAGTACTCCTTCCAGCTATGGGTCTGAGCCGCTTGCGCGGCAGACTCATATTTCTCCCTGGCTTCTAGGTACTGGCGAATGACGAATTCCCTCCTTGTTGGGGCCGCGCAGCGTATGCGTCTCTTTTTAGTGACCGCATCTCGCTGCAGGACCCGAAGTTCGGAGGTCATCCATGGAGGTTCATACTTAAGTGTCCGTTTCAGCTTTGGGATCGCGGACTCGCAAGCTTGTCGAACCGCCTCCTGATACTCGAGGACAACGTTTTCGATGTCCTCTGGGGCGGTTATGGGCGACACTCTTTCCACTCGGATTTGGCGGCTTTGGAACTGTAGGATAAGTTCCTTTCGGAACTTAACCCAGTTTGCCTTTCTTGTGTTATATATCCGAGTGGTTGGTGCTGGGCCGGGTGCTTTCGCACGACCAGCACGAAGTCCTATCCTTAGAGCGTTGTGATCGGAGCTTACCATGGCGGGGTCCACCCACCAGGATTCCATCCTTGGCAGGATACTTTGGCTGCACACCGTAATGTCGACTCTGCTTGTGCAGAGCCGACCTCCCCGAACCACTTGGAAAGTAGGTTCGGTTCCGGTATTAAGGATGTGCAGCTGATGATCATCAAAGATCCAGCCAATTCAGCTCCCCGATGATCCTCGTCCGTGCTACCCCACCATGGGCTCCACGCGTTGAAGTCACCTCCGATCACAACACTCAGGGTTCCCAACTTGGATCGGACGCTGGATAGACGTTCCAGGTATGGATCCAGGGGTTTATCCCCTTCCAGGTAAGCGGACACTATTCCAAGTGTCCAGTCAGAGAACTCAATGGTGATTGCCACAATGTTCTCCGACTGGAGGCTTGGGTCACACTTTACCTGGAGGTCTTTGTCAAAGACCGCTATTGCGGCCTTTGCGGGGTTGGTCCTATTTATCCCCTGGTCCATTTGATAGACGCGCACCCCTGGATATCGCTTCAAGGCGCCTTGACTACCTGTATAAGGTTCCTGCAGCAGTGCCAGGCTTACCTTCTGGCTGACAGCTTCTGCCATCAGCTCATGATATAGTAGTAGTAGTATGACCTGTAGAGTAGCCTCGTACAGGAAATTGAGGCCCTCTATCACGGTCGATTTTATTGACCCTTTTAAGTTTCCGGACTTCTCTAGCTCTTCTTTAGCCCGCTGGTAGACTCGGTTAGCTTCTTTTAAAAGTGTTGCCGTTGGGCTCTCGGGCTCCCCAGCGCTTGCTGAACGTCCTCCAGATGGCGGAGTGTGGAAATCCGCACCCGCCTCCCATTGGAGCGCTTGCGCCAGGGTGCCACTGCCGGGTTTGCTTCCCGAGCCGGCACCGAATTCGCTACCGGTGAAGGAGCCCTCCCCCGCGTCGACCCTTTGGCTAGCAGCTGCCCGAATTCTTCCGGGGTCCGATGATGGCCGTTTGGTGGTCATCGTTGAGGCCACCATCCCCTTATCGCCTGTTTTTAATGTGCGTGAGGATTTAGCCGATGATGTTGACATCTTAATAAACAATTCAAAATTAAAAATAAAAGATTTTAGAAATAAGAAAAATAGAAAATTTACAATAGGTTAATAACCGGTATTTGGTAGCACCAATAGATAGAGCTACTTCTTACAATTCAATTGAGCCCAAACACGGGTATCTTAAGGTACAAAATAAGGAAATACAATTAAATCAAGTTAAAAATAAAAAAAAATGGAATTCTGTTGGAGCCAATTAAAAGAACTCAAAGTTACGGTTCAGGCGAGCCCAAACTCGGCTACCCTAGCTGCCTCGGTTCACGATTTATGACCAAGGGGGGTGAGGTATGGTTGGGGGAGGGGGGGAGGGGGGTTTCACGGTAAGACTATTGGGATAGGTTGTTATTTTTGTTAGAGGGGGAGGGGGGGGGGGGTCAAGTAATCGGTATGTGGGTGGAGATGAACAGGATTAATGGTTAGTGAGGGGGAAGGGGTGGAATGTACCTCTGGTGTTTTGCCTGATGTCTTGCCGATGTATTTGGATGACTTCCTTGTTCCGTCGTCGATGATATGTCGGATCTATATTTTCATTGAAGATATGATTGAGAAGATGAAGATTTTCATAGAAAAAAAAACATCACCCTCTTCCCTACCGCCATTATTGATGTGAAAGTGAGCCTCCGCTAAAATTTAAATTTAAAATTATAACTATTGTTAAATTAATGTTACCTCAGTTCTCAAAACGTTGATTGGTGTCCTTGTTTCAACATTCATTGATGTTGACCCAGATTTTCCAGTGGATCTAGCACAAAGCACAATCAAAATAATACCTCACTATTAAGCCTACAGGTATGTTGTGTGATTAAAGAAGACTTGAACTTTGTAAAGAGATACATTCAAATACACACTTGGAAGTTATTTTGTTACAATAGTCACAGTGCATAATACGTTACTGTAAAATACTTTCTCAGTTTTGTGTACAAAAACTCAAGTGAGCCGTATTCAGTGGAGGGTACTTTTAAAAGTGTAAACTATAAATAACTTTGTACCGATGTGCCATCGTTAGGATTATTCATAATCTATACAGGTACTTCGACCTTATTAATAAATATTCTGTGGCAAATAGACGTAATCGTAAAATATTGATAAAAGATTCATTTCCTGGGAAGATATTCTGTTAGTTTATATTATTATAATTTGTATTATCAATAATCACTTAGTTATTCCGTATCCAATTTGAGTAAAATAGTGCTTAAATAATTTTAAGAAGAAAATAATAATAATTTATATGTTACTTATTCGAAAAATCATATTTCATTGCTTAATTACTTATAATTATATTATAACAAAAAGTTAAACATGCCACTACATAGATCGCCTGAAAGGTCTAGCTCTGTGCCGGAATTGAATCAAGCTTCCGCAGCTAGCGATACCACCTCACTCTCATATGTCAGTGCCAGGGGTAACTGGAGTAAGAGAAAGCGAGAAAACTATCAAAATGAAGAGTTAAATGTCGAGCTATTAGATCTAAGGAAGGATATTAAAAATGAGATGAAAGAAATGAAAGAGCTGTTTCTCGACTCACAAAAAAATAATAATGAACAAATAAAATCCATTTTAACTGCATTGAAGGATATACAACAAGTAAACGAAGGTATTCAAAAAAGTATTACATTCCTAAGCGACCAAAATTCAGACTTCCAAAAAAAGATAGCGTCTCTCGAAACTCAAGTCAAAAGGGACATGGAATACATCACTCTTCTAGAAAACAAGCTTGAAGAGAGTCAAAGAACTGAAAGGAAGAATAATATTGAAATAAAAAACGTGCCTCTCAAAGGGGCTGAAAATAAACAGCATCTCATAAAGATGGTAAAAAATTTGGCTAATAATTTAGATATGAGTATTACACAAGCCGAAATAAAGGATATTATAAATATTAAAAATAAAAAGGCAAATAACAGTACTATGATTGTTGAATTTACTAATACTTTCACAAAAACTGAACTCATTAAATCGGCTAAATTATATAACAACAGAAACAAAAGCAATAAACTATGTGCAAAACATCTAGGTCTTCAAACAAACACAGATATACCGATTTTCATATCGGAAAACCTCACACCGAAAGGAGCCAGGCTGTATTTTCTAGCTAGAGATTTAAAATTGTCACATAAATATAAATATTGCTGGACAAACTTCGGAAAAGTATTCCTTCGCCGGGATGATAATTCGCAGATTATTACAGTGAACAGTGAGTCTCAAGTACAACAATTACGTAATACATGACTATATATAGAGTTTACTAAAATATTTTTAAGCTACCTATTTCGACTTTACTTAAATTATAATACGTTACTTTTGTTACTTTCAATCCACATTACATACACACCCTTAATACTTACACACAACTTAACTAACACTCAATACTATATTACACTAAATACTGATAGTCTTTATACACGGGCTTTTTATTTAGCATATTGTATAGTTAAATGCCTTATTATTTTTACTCAACAATGTAAATCGGTACTGTCTGGAGGCACTCACATAGCTTTCTCGCACTACTGCAACTTTGCTATGGAATTTATGGAAGGTTCTAAAATGAATATTATTTTTCTATATACATGTACATTTTATATGCATGTAACCCTTGAAAATAGAGACGCGCTTCTAGGACGTATTATTTATATGACCTTTAATAATGGTTGAGTCCTTAAAAACTATAAAAGAAATAGACACTTTAGAACTAGCGCGGTCTGTTGAGTGTGATCCCATTAAACTTAGTAACTACATAAATGTGAAGCAGAGTGATCTGACTATTGTTTCTCAAAATATACGAAGTATCTACTCTAACTTTGACGACTTCTTATTAACTGTGTCTCACTTCAATTTTGATCCAGATATACTTGTTTTAACAGAATGCAGACTGAGTACTAACAAGCCCATACCTCAACTTCCTAATTACGACTCTTACTTCACTACTCAACAACTGAATCAAAATGATGGGGTTACCGTCTTTATAAAGTCATCCATAAAAGCTAAAGTAAAGGAGATTAGATTGACACATGCGTCTTGTATACAAATTGATATTTTAAATAACTCATTACTATGTATCTATCGTTCCCCATCAATATCGAACATTGAACCGTTTTTAAATTCGTTATGCTGTCAGCTTAGTAAAATTAAAACAAAAAACAACATAGTTATTACCGGAGACTTGAATATAAATCTTATACCAAAAAACGATCTCTCTCAAGAATACAGGAATAGAGTAAATTATCTCAACACACTCTCAGATTATGGGATACTTCCAGGTCACACGCTGGGAACTAGGGAAAATTCATGCTTGGATCATATTATGTTAAAAATAAATAAACAAAAAATCTCGGCTTTTATCGCCATATTACATACAACTACAACGGACCACTACACTACATTTTTATGCCTGTCTAAAATTAAACATTTTATGAGAGCCAATAAGATAAAAAGTACAATAGACTATGAAAAGGCTCGAAATTATTTACAAGACTTAGGATTACTTGAATTATTTAACTGCACTGATCCGAATGTGTTGAGTGAGCAGCTACTGCAAAAATTATCAGATTCTATAAAAAATAATATTGTAACAGTAAAAATACCAAAGAGCAAACGAATTATTAAGCCGTGGATTACTCCCGGTATTCTTAGATGTATAAATAACAGAAATAAATTACAAAGGCAGTCAAAACATGATCCTCATAACGAAATATTAAAAATAACATATAGTAGATACAGAAACTATGTAAATAACTTAATAAAAAAACTAAAAAGGCAATACGAAAGAGATCTCATTGCAAAATCTGTCGCTAACAATAAATTACTCTGGAGAAATATAAAAAACATCACATACTCAAGTAAAACTAAGTCTAAGAGCACAGAGTTACTAAACACCAAATCTTCACCTTATGAATCAGCAAATTTCGTAAACAAGTTCTTTGCAGACATTGGTAAGCAACTTGCAGAACATATAGATCCTACGCCATTGCACATTTTCAATAATCTAATTAATAATACAGTCACTCAATTAAACTCTTTCGTACTTCTTGAAACAGACCTTAACGAAGTAGATATTGTGTTAAAGAGTCTTAAAACGAACAGTGCTCCTGGGTGGGATGGGATCCCAACTAAGTATTTAAAGTATGTAAAGAATGATATTGTACCAATTATAACCCATCTTGCAAATCTTTGCTTTAGTAAGGGAATCTTCCCTTCCTCCTTAAAACAGTCAATTATTACCCCAGTATACAAGAATGGGGACAGAAATGACGTTAATAATTACAGACCTATATCTATCTTGCCTTGCATTTCTAAAATTTTAGAAAAGCTAATAAATTCTCGCCTTCTTAACTTTCTTAACAGATTTAATATAATATCTCCCTCGCAATTTGGATTCAGAAAAGGTATATGCACAGAAGACGCTGTAACTGCGCTATCTTCATTAGTAACCGAACATCTTGATCAAAATTCAAAGTGTATAACAGTATTTCTAGACTTAAAAAAAGCCTTTGACACGGTTTCTGTCCCTATTCTTGTGAACAAGCTGGAAAATATTGGAATCAGAGGTATGCCTTTAACTCTTTTTAAAGATTATCTTTCTCAAAGAAAACAAAAAGTAAAATTAGAACAGTATTCCAGCGAAGCTACAGAGGTAACATATGGTGTACCTCAGGGCAGCATATTAGGCCCTACTTTATTCCTAATATATATAAACGAACTGTGCAATCTTACAATCGATAATGCTAAAATTTTTTCGTACGCTGATGATACAGCCGTTGTCTTTTCTGGAAGTACCTGGGCAGATGTAAAAAATAGCGCTGAAAAAGGAATGGCTCAAATATCTGCTTGGCTGAAGTCTAATTTACTATCATTAAATACTTCTAAAACAAATTATATATGCTTCAGTATTTATAATAATAATCAGCCCGATGGCAACTTTAATCTGAAAGTTCATAACTGTAAACTTAGCAAACATAATAACTGTAACTGTCCCCAAATCAATAAAGTAGATAATTTCAAATATCTAGGAGTCATACTTGATCAGAGGCTCTCCTGGTACCCTCACCTTGAGCAACTGGCTGAAAGAGTCAGAAAATTAATATGGGTTTTTCGCTCGCTGAGGTACGTGGTCCCAAAGAATGACAAATCTGAGAACGATAGTGATTCCTCTAACACTCTGCTAAAGAGAATATATACTGCACTAGTTGAATCCATCCTAACCTACTGCATTCCAGTGTGGGGAGGTGCTGCAAAAATAAAGTTTTTAGACATTGAGCGCTCGCAACGAGCATTGATTAAGGCCATGTATTTCAAACGTTACAGATATTCTACAGAACAACTTTACCTTGAGTGCGGTTTACTCTCTGTGAGGAAACTGTTTCTGAAACATGTTTTAATCAAAAAACATAAAGAAGTACCATATCTCGTAAATAATAAACAAAGTAGGAGGCAACCTAACGTAACTAAAGTCCCTCGAACAAAAACAAAGTTTGCTAGCGCACAATACAATAGTCTCTCAGCTCAAATTTACAATAAAATAAATAAAAAACTACATATCCACTCAAAACAATATAACGATTGTAAAAAAATCGTAGAGAAGTGGTTAAAGTCTCTCGACTATGAGGCAACGGAGATTTTACTTAAACAACTTAAATAATGTACAGAGTATAATAACTTATCCAATGTTTACATAGATCAGACAGAAAATATTCCACACGCACTTAACATATATACACGCACACAACACTCACAAAAACACACAGTATCGCACGCACACACACACTCACACATAGTTACACATATTTATCATTTAGGTTTATAATAATAAAAAGTGACTTACATGTTCGATAAGAATTAAAAATCGTAATTGTAAATCTTTGTCGCTGTAATTGTTAAGGTGTTCAAAAGTAACTTTCCAAATATTTAAATTGTTAATTTATATTCATTTCATAACCTTTTTAAATTTATATTCATTTCATAACTTTATTATTATTTCACCACCATGTCAATAAAACTTTTGTTAAATATAACACATTGCTGAATTGGAAGAGCGGAGACACCTGGTACAGGCATTATTTGCTTAAAAGGTGACTCCGGCCACTAGCTGCTGTAAACTATGATTTTAAGAGAAATAAATTATTATATTATTATTATTATTATATTATTATTGAAGACGTATCAGTGGTCTGTGGTACGAAGACAGTTGAAGGGTGACGGATGACACTTGTCACTTGGCTTGTCTAATTTTTTCCAACAACCTCGTGGCGCCGCGTGCTTTCTGCTCCTATACAAAGCCTTCGAGGTTATGGGCCGCACCTTTATCCTTCAATATCTTCGTAATCCTCCGTCCGATTTTGATGGTTCTTCCTTTGCTGGATTGGTCTTGATAAGCACTAGCGGGATTAGTAATCAGTTCCTTGATCACTACAGCGACAACTCAGGGAAACTGACAGAAAGTCTAGTCCTGTAATTTAGGAATGCGCTGTGCAAAACTTTTGCCAACAATAATCCCGGTGATTTATGTAATAACAATTCACTGTACCAATTTTTATCACAATCAAAGCACTATTTACCACTTTAAAGATTTTTTTTACTGGGAGCTATATGTAGACGACTCAATGGTTTAGTCACAAGTGGTTAGGTTAGGTTAGGTTAGGTTAGGTTAGGTTAGGTTAGGTTTTTTTTTTATCTTATACCTCCGGCAATTAAGGCCCCAGTCTTTTTATATCTATTTGACTCATTCAGACAAGTTCTCGCTTTTATACCTCTCGTACTTTCATTCTTCATACGTACTCTTTCATACATCAATCACTTTTACTGTAACGGCTGGGATTGCCGCCTATGCTCCTATATATACTTAATTTATTTTAGGATAATAATTGGTACACTTTCTTTATTTACATTACTATTTTACATTTGTTGTTCATTCGTAAACCATCGAAATTCAATAGGGATACTTTCTAGTTTTCTTTATCTTACGTTATTAGATTATAACTATATTACATTTATTTTTACTTATTCTAATATTGTTCATATGTTATCTTAAAATATATACATAATATTTTATTAACATACTATTACTTAATCTGTCTTATTGCGTTTTATTACTTTCATAACTATATTAATACAATATTTTATAAATTTTTCTCTATGATTTCCTAACATTATATTACTTATATTTTCTAGAGTGATTTTGCTGTCTATTTCTTGTTCGATATTATATCGATCTAAGTCGTGAACAGGACAGTCGATGAGCACGTGCAGCAGGGTCTCGTCACTATCGGGTTGGCAGATGCACGATGGACTCTCCTTGCACCCAAAACGGTGCAGATAGGCTGAGAATCCACCATGCTCAGTAAGGACTTGTGTCAGAACTCCAGTAGGTTGGATTTTTCTCGCAATTTTATGAGCTTTATAGGTATCTGGAAAAAATATTTTTGTTGTTTGAGCAGTGTGTTCTAGTTTATACCTATTGTCCCACTCTATTAGGGACCTGCCTCTTATGCACCTTTTTATGTAGGAAGTGGGGCACTTATCGTAGTTAGGACGCGTTTTGATTGGGCTGCTTCCTTAGCGAGTTGATCAGCCCTTTCATTGCCGTCCAAGCCAGCATGCGCTTTTATCCAGTATAAATCAACAGTTTTATTATCCTGAGATAACGTTTGCATGTTCTTCCTGGCTTGGACTGCGAGTTGGTGCGTGGAATCTAGGTTTGTCAAGGTTTGCAGTGCTGCCATTGAGTCGCTGTAGATTGCAATGCTGCCTTCAGTCCTTCGCAGTGCTAGTTTCGTCGCCTCACATAATGCAAGGAGTTCCGCCTGGTACACAGTACAGTACGGTGCGAGACTAAGTTTGACGGCTTTGATTTCAGATTCCCTATTCCATAAGGATAGGGCAGCTCCAACCCTGCCGCCAATCTTACTACCGTCTGTGAAGATCCTTACATCAAAATCGCTGTTCTCATCTACTTGGATATGATCTTCAAGGGTGCGGAACTCCAGGCTTGTCTGTGTGGCTGGGTGCGGGTGACTGGTTGCAGCAGCTCTGGTTTCCACCTCTCTGTCACCGATTTCCTCCACTGGTAGACCTCTTTTTGCCTCATAAAGAGTGGTTGATTCCTTTATTCTAATGTCTAAGGGTAGGATTCCGGTTAATGCAAGTGCAGAGTTTAAGGAAACGGTTCTGTAAGACTTGCAAATTTTCTGAACGAAACCTCTTTGCACACTATTTAATTTCTTTTTTATGAACGTCTTGTTCACTGCTGGTGCCCAAACACTAGAGGCATATAATAAAATAGGTTCTACTGTGGCTTTATATATTGTTTTCAAAACATCTGTGTGGAGCCCCCAAGATATTTTGGCCGCTCTATTTAATTGCTTGTAAGTAGCCACTGCTTTTGTACATGCTTTATTTATATGTTCATTGAAAGTTAAATTCTCGTCAATAATCACCCCAAGAATTTTTATTTCCCTCACAGTATTTATAGGTTTCCCTCCCATGCTCAGGCATGGGGTATCGTATTTTAGCTTTCTCGTAATGAGCATCGAATTTGTTTTTTGAGGTGCAAATTTCAGCTTATTTGCGATACCCCATGTCCGGACGTATTCCAAAGTGTCGTTGGCTTGTTTTTGTATTTCAGCAGCTGTATCCCCGTGAAAAGCTAGGACTATGTCGTCCGCAAACGCTTGTCCATAATCCCCTCTACTCTCCAAGCCTTTAAGAAGCGGGTCAAGCAACAAATTCCAGAGCAGTGGCCCTCCAATAGAACCTTGAACACATCCCTTGTGGGTGGCCTTTCGGTGCTCTTTGTCTGCATATCTGACTGTGATGTATCTGTCCTTCAGATAGCTGTCTATGACACGTCTCATATTGATGGGGCACATTTCTTCCGCCAGCCGAATTCTGATCTTCGGCCACCATGCGCTGTCGAAGGCTCCCTCTATGTCCAATGATACGATGTTTATAATTTTCTTTAGTTCCAAGTGCTTTCTTATATATTTCATTAGGTCATAGAGGGAATCCTCGATGCTCCTCTGGGGCATGAAGCCGTACTGGCGGGTACTCATGTGGAGTATTATGTGATGTCGTATTCTTGTCATGACCATCTTCTCATATATTTTCCCTAGCACCGGTAAGAGTCCTATAGGTCGGTATGCTTTTGGTGTTTTATAGTTTCCCCGCTGTGGTTTTCTTAGTATTATGACTACTGCGTCTTTCCAGCTCTTTGGGAAGTAGGCGAGTTCAAGGGATTTATTTATAATGGCCAAGACTATTTCTGGGTTTGCGTTGATGGCATTCCTGCAGATGTCGGCTGTGAGTCCATCTGAACCAGGTGCTTTCTTCGGGTTGAAGGAATTCGTTGCGGCTATTAACTCTGTTAGCGTGAAAGGTGGATCTTTTGTTTCACCGCTGTTATTGACCTCATTGATTCTGTCCGCTAGGAATCTGACTTGTCGATGTTCCTGATTTTCATCTTCCTCGTTATCTTCCGGGTAGAAGGTATCGGCCAATAGCCGTGCCGATTCTTCAGGGTTTAGGCTGCGTCCATCTAGCTCCAGTGGGATATCCTCTTCACGCTTTTTGGTACGACTTATTACCCTATAGATACTTTCCCAGACGCTTTCTCGATCTTGTTTTCCGCAGAATTCCTTCCAACTCGTTATTTGTGCTGCTATTACTTCTGACTCATATTCTTTTTTCTTTTTTAGGTACTCTTCGACTACTCTGGCTCGCCGTACAGGAGCTGCTCGTGGAATCCTGTTCTTCAGAGTGACTGTCTCCCTCTTCAGTCTTTTCAGCTCTTCAGACCACCAGGGTAAGTGCGCTTTAATGTAATTTTTCTTTTTCGGAATGTTTTCATTACACGCTATGGTAATGAGATCCGTGTATGTCTTTATTATTCCATCTAGATGTTCAGTGGCTTTAATGTCATTGATGCCTCCAGGAGTTAAGTTTCGGCTTTGCGTCAATTGAACCATTTTCTCACGAAACAGATTCCAATTGGCTTTTCTAGTATTGAATATTCGCGTTGTCCTGGAAACACCAACGGCATCACATTTTATTAACTTAGCTTCGAAAGATATACCATTGTGGTCAGAGCTGGTGAGGGTTTCGTCCACTTTCCACTCATCTATTTTATCTATTAGATTTGTCGAGCAAGCTGTCACGTCAATGAAGCTAGTATAACGCTGTCCTCCTCGCATCGTGTCAAATGTAGGTTGGTTGTTAGTGTTTAGTACGTGTAATGCCATTTCGTCTAGAGTACCTAAAAAATTTTCGCCTCTTATTATTATCTTATTATTATCCATACTATTTCCCCCCCACCAGGGGTTTTTGGCATTGGAGTCTCCACCGATGATGAGAAAGTCCGCACCGATTTGTGTTCTGATTTTCCTTAAGTGTTTCAAATAGGGGTCAATAGATTTGTCTGGTTCGAAATAAAAGGAGACGAACTTGACTTTCCAGGGACCTGCTTGTACTCCTATCACCACAATATTAGGTGTTGTTAATTGTGGGTGTTGAGTAACTAGAATGTTGGGGTCGAAAACGGCGATTGCTGCTTTAACCGTGTCTTCGCCAGCGTCCTGAAAAATTCATACTCCTTTATAATTTCTTAATCTTTTGCATCCCCCTATATATGGTTCTTGTAGTAGCGCAAGTGCAGCCCCTCTCTTGCATGCTTCCACTACAAGTTCGTCCGTTGCTAACCTTTTTCTTTGTAAATTTGTCTGAAGAATAAGATACTTAGTTGTTCTGTTTTGGGTGCCCTCAGCAATATGCTATCGATGAACGTGCCAACCCATCCCAACGCCTTCTAATTGGGCAGTCCTGGCTGAACGCATTGTGCTCCGAGCGGTCATGCCTCGCGGTTTTACAATTTTTACAAGAGGGCTCTATCCCGGCCAACCTTTCTATCTTTTGCCTTCCTTATCCTTTCCACCTTGACCCAACCATCCTTCGCATCTATGGTATCTCTGATCTGGTGTCATTTACGTCCTCCGATGCTACTATAATTGAGTGCAACGCTGTCTTTTCGTATCTTGTCTTAATATCATTTGATGTCACACTTGCGTACGTTTGTTGGGTCTGCTTTGTAGTCTGTCTTTCTATAACGATACGCAGTTCATCCAGTTTCTCATTATTTTCCTGTACGCGTTTGGTCGTATCCGCTAGTTGTTTCAAGATTGTTGTTGTACTCTCAGTTGATATCTCATGTTCTATATTTATACTTTGATCAGCCTTTCCTTGCTTTTTACCGTCTTTTAATCTTGCTTCCAATTCCTTAACTATTTGATAAAGTTTTTCGACCGCCTCAATAACTCCATACTTTAATTCTGCTTTCAAATTCCTTGAATTACTTAAATGAAGCTTGGCCTTATTGAGGTAGGCCCGGGCTTCCGATGTCTTGTCGGTGAACTTCGTCTTTGGCGTAATACTGGGTTCAGTCTTTTTATTCGCTTTCGGTTCGCCGTCAAGAGACAATGTCCTGGAAGCCCTGGCTTTAGCAGACTCTACCTGATTGGTACTTATAGGAGGAGTCGTGGGTCGTTCAGAGCCCGCCGCCTCCCATTGTCCTATGCTTTTTCTCACTTTTGATGTTAAGGTGACTGTCTTTGGGGGCGACCTTTGCTCCTCGTCATTGCTAACAGATTGCTTGCTGGGTGTTCTAAACATGCCGGAGGTAAGTGTCAGTACTGTTTAAAAATATTAATAAAATAAGTTTGTAAAAGTTGTAAATAAGGTTTTAGTGTTTATATATAAATATTATATGATAATAATATGTCGTCCAGGTATGTATAATTATATCGTCTAAATGTGTGTCCAATAGTTTTATTCAAATAAATGTAAAAATTTAAAATATATATTTGTCCGTCGCCGTGCTCATCAAAAGTCAGTTCGCTAAAAATAACAAAGTAAAAACAAAAACAAGCACTGCAGACAATAGCTGTAGTCAGCAAAACATAAAACTATGATTCTATATAATGTTTTACACTTATGTAACTAACTTTACCTAACTAATTGGTTTTACCTAAAAGAGGTAAAGACTAATTATGTCTTATTGCTATTTTTAAATTGAAGTAATTAAAAAGAAAAAACACTAAAATAAAGAGTTCGAAGTGTCAACGCAAAATTACCCCCCGTTATAAATAATCTAATCAAAATTTTACAAAGTTCTATTTTGCTGTTGTAAACTGTAAATAGTAACTTTGTAAAGCCGTTTATACCTAAGTATATTAAGGTACGTCAAATTGCTTGATGTATCCAAAAAGAGTGTAAAAAGTCCTTTTCAACAACACCAAGCAATTGATCAGACTAATGTTACACTTAATATAGCAGTTACAAACTTAAGTTTTCAATTATTAAAACGCAAAAAGGGTTGTTTTCAGTGTAAATTTTGTTTAAATTCCAGGTGGTTTATATTTTCGTGAAGAGCTCGTCACGGCCGATCTTTTGATACCCTTTGATCTAGTCGGACTCTTCAGGTAACTGGGATGGACAAAATTTTACAAAGTTCTATTCTGCTGTTATAAACTGCAAATTGTAACTTTGTAATGCTAATTGTACCTTTGTTTATAAAGATACGTCAGATTGATTGATATGGCTGAAAAGAGTGTAAAAAGCTCTTATTGACAATATCCCGCACTTAATTTTTTGATGTATTTTTACAGTTAATTTATTAATTACCAATTTAAGTTTTTTGTATTCAAAACGCAAAAAAGCTTGTTTTTAGTGTTAATTTTGTTCAAATTTCAAAGTTTAAATGTCTTCGTGGAGAGCTCGTCACGGCCAATCTTCTGATACCTTTGGATCCAGTGGGACTCTTCAGATGGCTGAGATGGCTTACACCTGGATGATGTTTTTTTTGCCCCTCCTACTTCGAGGCCTTGCCGCAAAAATCTGTAAGGGGTCTCAAAAGGTAGGTATTAACGAGGGGCACAGGATAGTATTTTGTTAACTGTGGATTGGCGATCCTGTTTAAGCGCAAATTGGTATTCTTCTTCTCCTACTTCGATGTCTCACCAGAAAAGTCTGGGAGTGGTCTCCAACGAAGGAGTCAGATGTAGTGCATAGGATCACGATCAAAATTTGATACTTTTCAAGTCTTGTTCAGCCGCAAATTAGATTTTTTCCTCCTCTTCCTCGGGTCCTCTCCAGAAAATTTGGGAAAAGGTCTCCAAGAATTAGGGCTGATAAGGTGCACAAAACCACAGTTCTAAAACAATACGTTACAGATCTTGTTTTGGCACAATTTGACTGTACAGTTTCGATTTTTGTTTTTTTTACTAAAAAAAACTCCAAAAAAGCACCGATTGTCACCACACTTTCACTATTCACTGGCTATTTTTTGCGCGCTTCTGATGATATATCACTCGCGTATATTTTCGCGAAAAAACCTTTTTATAGAATTTTAAGACTGCGGAGCGACTCAAAATCGTGACACTTCTACTGGTGATTGCGATGTGACTGGGTTTGGTTAGGTTAGGTTAGGTTAGGTTAGGTTAGGTTAGGTTAGGTTCGCAAAAGGAAGTGGCGGAGCGGGTGAGAGAAGACGACCCTCTGTCGAACCCAATCCGCCACAAGAGAGTGGGACGGAGGCGCCTAGCGCATGAGCGCCGCCTTCCCCCTTAATGTGGGTCTCCGGGCGGTGGAACCGAGGGGTACCATCGCCCAGTTGGAGGAGAGCCCCGGGACGGCTGGCGTGTCCCGTGTTCCGGCACGCCAAGTGGAATGGTGAGTGGCGTCACAGGTGGGCGTCCACAAGATCGGTCCGAATCGGACAACCGTCGGGGGAGCGTTCGGTAAATTATTTATCGACCTCGACATCTGAAGTGATAGTGACACATAGTTTGGGTGTGGTTTACTCGCTGGGAGTCGCGGTAACCCCCCTGTTTTTAGTGTTTGTGAGGTGCACCAGGCTCTGGTAGACACGTGAGTGTTTTTAAATTCAAAATCGGACCACATATACGGCCGTGAGAATTTTTAATTTGAAGTAAATATTATATGTTTATACTTCACTGTGTGTAAATTAATCAGTTAAGTGCTATATATCGTTGAGATCGCCGTTTCAAGACGAATCCAACGATATATCGTTTGTTAATATCGGACCCACAAAGGGAAATAGTCATTTCCTTTGTTCCGAGTTGTGGGTGACGCTCCGCAGAGCGTCGCGGTGTCGCTAGTGTCGCATTCCCGCGAGACCCGCGGCGAGCGCGGCTCGCGTTTCTCTCTGTGGCGCCGAGTGGTAACACTTAGATAAGTAGTTAATAAGAACTGTGTGCTTAGATACTCTATAGTAGGTTTAGTGTTTAGATATAGTTTATTTATTAATTAGTATATATTGATAGTTAGTAAGTTATGTCTTAATTGTTTTTCCCGTGTGTTTATCTGTTTCCATTGTTGCCTGTAGCTTGTAAACCTGCAACAATGGACACGGATAGTTTAAACGAGTCCAGCTGCTCGGAATATGGTGTTGGCCGCAAACGGTCCTTTTATAAACGGTCGAGCAATTCCGGCCAAGACTCGGCTACAGAGACTGAGGCATCGGTGGAGAGGAGGGCCAAGCAAGCCAAAAAAAGGCTGCGGGTCACTCAACAGGGTTGGCTCAGGCCAAAAAAGCCTTACTATCGGGTAAAGAAAGTGAATATGAGAGAGAGATGGAAAAGAAGCTCAGGGGTCAGGCTTTCCGGAAGCCTGCTGCTGTTGAGCTTGATGCCGAGCCTGGAATCTCGGATGAGATTCTAGGCAAGGACCTGGAGAGGATGGCGGGGTTCGAAATCCTACAACGGGCTAATAAGCGGTCCCAGAAGATCCTGGACATCGCCTTAAAGTCGGGCAACCTGAAAGGTGGCTACGTGCGCGACCTTAAGATTGCCGCCAAAGATATGGCGGAGATGGTTGAGGTCCTGACGGCAAGGACCGCAGAAGAGGAGTCGTGGCAGCACCGCGATGAAGCGCGGCGGTTGTCAAACGACAACAATCGCCTGAGAGCGCGGGTCACCGACCTTGAGAATGACCTGAAGGCCATGCGCAGGGAGTTCTCGGAACGCAAGGCTGTGGAGGACACAGTGGTGGTGGAGGCTCTATCCTCGGAGGCAGCCATCATCAAGAAGGTGGTCGAAGGTCTGAAGGGTGACCTGGCGCGAACCATCGGCGAGATGATGGACGCCAAGCTGGCTGGTATCGAAGACCGGTTGCTGCCGGCACCGGTGGTCCGGCCGCCCCTGGCAGCTGCCACCAGGCAGGTCGAGCGGAGCACTAGAGAGGAAGCTCCCCAGGGCCCCCCTGTCCCAGCGGCAAATCCTCAAGCCGATTCGTGGACCAAGGTGGCGGCGAGGGGAAAAAAGAAGAGGACGCAGCCTGCTCCAACAACGGTCAACACGACGTTGACCGCGCCGGCTAATCCGGCTCCGCAGGCGCAGGCTGGAATCCGCCGGATACGTGCGACTGAGTCCACCAAGCCAGTGGAGCCGGTAAAGTCGGTGAAGCCGACAAAGGGAGATGGGCTGGCAGGATCGCCCAAAGCGAAGGTGAGCCTCAGGCCACCTTCAACTGCAGCGGTGGTCATCACCCTGTCCAAGGATGCGGTAGCGGGGGGCGCAACGTATGCTTGGGCACTCACCGCTGCTAAGCAGCGGGTCAGCTTGGCGAACATAGGGGTGAAGGAGGTCCGCACAAGGAAAACGGCCCTCGGAAGCCGAATCCTTGAAATTGGGGGGCCCGAGCGATCTCAGCAAGCTGATAGGCTTGCTGAGGAAATACGGGGAGCACTAGCAGGGATCGCGACTGTCAACCGGCCTGTGAAATCCGTGGATATACGGATCAGCGGGCTGGAAGACAGCGTGACGCTAGATGACGTGGTGGGGGCCGTTGCTGCCAGGGGGAATGTTCCCCGCGAACAAGTGCGTGCGGGGCGTATCTCCATGGGCAGCACGATAGTAAAGTGCCCCACCACAGCAGCAAAGGCGATCATGCAGGATCGCCTTTGTATCGGATGGAGCACCGTACGGGTCACCCTCCTTGAGGCTAGGCCTTTACGGTGCTTCCGGTGCTACGGCATCGGACATGGCAGTGCAACGTGCACTGCAAAGGACCGCAGCGGCCTATGTTGCCGCTGTGGTGGGACAGGGCACCTTGCACAAAGTTGCACCGAGGAGCCAAGGTGCGACGTCTGTGCCGATGCCGGAGCACCCGCAGGACACCGCATGGAGGGGCGGAGGTGCAACCCCCCGCTAATTAAAAGGAACACACCGAGAACGGGGGTGCCGGCCCCCGCCATATCCATGGAACCGAGCGCACCGAGCGCGCCCACCAGTCTGGAGGGTACGGTTGCTCCTCAGGGGGAGCTTGAACTAATGTCGTCGTAATGGACGGTACGACACTGTTCGAGCTCCTTCAGGGGAACCTCAATCACTCGGCTGGGGCACAGGACTTATTCCTGCAGTCAATGGCCGAGTGGGGTGTGGATGTGGCGGTAGCGGCGGAGCCATATAGTCCTCCCGAGAGAAGTAATTGGGCGGCGGACTCTCATGGCTTGGTCGCAATTGTTGCACGGTCAGGGGGTCCGCCCCTGATAGCTCGGGAAAGGGGGGATGGCTTTGTCGTAGCAGACTGGGGCCCTCTAACAGTGGTGGGGGTATATTTTTCCCCTAACAGACCTCTGTGGGAGTTTGAGGGCTTCCTGGGCTGCCTTGGGCCGGCCATCAGGAGGGCCAGGTCACGCCTCATATTGGTCATGGGGGACTTCAACTGTCGCTCACGCAGTTGGGGCGACACCATGACCGGAGTGCGGGGTGCTCCCTTGGTGGCATGGGCGGCTGAGCTGGGTCTCGTCGTTCTTAACACCGGAGGAGTAGCGACGTGCGTGAGGCCTCAGGGGGCATCGATAGTTGACATTACCCTCGCCTCCCCTGAGGCGTCGTGCAGGGTCACTGGCTGGCGGGTGGTGGAGGATGTGGAGACCCTGTCGGACCATAGGTACATCCGACTGGGAGTCCTCACATCTAGCTGCTAAAGCATAGGGGCCCGTAGGGCCTATCTGCGGAGTCGGCGTCGGAGAGGCGACACGCCTGAAATGATGGAGGGCCTTCGAACGGTATATTATGACCGAAAGAGGGCTCTCCAGTCTGCGATCAGGCAGGCTAAAGAGAAGGCTTATGAGGACCTTCTCGATGGCCTGGAGAGGGACCCGTAGGGGCGCCCTTACCATTCAGCTCGAAACAAGTTGAAGGGTGGGGGGGCTCCGCTCACGGAGGTCTTGGAGCCAGCGCTTGTAGAGGAAGTGGTCGCGGGGCTCTTCCCCACCGCAGTGGACCTGATCCCGCCCAGGATGCGGGAGCGGGAGGTTATGGAAGAGGCGACAGGGGAGGTCTAGGGCGTGACAGATGTGGAACTGGGCCTCTGCCTTGATCGCCTCAAGACAAGGAGGAAGGCTCCGGGCCCGGACGGTATCCACAGCCGTGTCCTGGCCCTGGCCTTCCCACATGTCGAGGGGGAACTCCGGGGACTGTTCGACAATAGTCTTAATGTCGGGCGGTTCCCGGAAGTATGGAAGGAGGGACGCCTATGCCTCATCAAAAAGGAGGGTAGGCCAAATGATTCTCCAGCGGCTTACCGACCTATAGTCCTGCTGGATGAGGTTGGGAAGCTGCTGGAATGGATAGTGGCCTCACGCTTAAGTCGCCACCTCTCTGCCGAGGGCCCGGACTTGTCCGAACACCAGTTCGGTTTTAGGAAGGGCCGCTCGACGCTTGACGCCCTCACTGAGCGAGGGCTCATGTTGAGAGTGTGGTGGCGGATGGTGAGAGGGCGTTGGCGGTCTCCCTAGCCTCTCTAGCCAACGCCTTCAACAGTCTCCCGTTCGGCGTAATTGCTGAGGCACTCGACTTCTTCGAGGTGCCCTGGTACTTGCGCCGAATAGTGAAGGACTACCTGGTTGGGCGCCGGGTGGCCTACGTGGCGGGAGACGGGAGGATGAGGTGGCGTCCCGTAGAGTGCGGAGTCCCGCAAGGGTCGGTGCTGGGTCCGCTCCTCTGGAACATGGGTTACGACTGGGTGTTGCGAGGTGCGCTTCTACCCAAGATGCGCATCTTCTGCTATGCAGACGACACCCTGGTGGTGGCCCAAGGGGGGTCCTTTGGGGAGGCAGCCTTACTGGCCTCGGTCAGGACCTCCCTTGTTGTCGAGCGGATCAGGCTGTTGGGGCTCAGGGTGGCGTTAAGTAAAACGGACGCCATCCTGTTCCACGGCCCAAGGAGGGGCCCACCCCCTGGCGCTTTCATCGAGGTGAACGGAGTGCGTGTCCCGATGGCCCCCTGCATGAGGTACCTAGGCCTTGTGCTGGATGGCCGTTGGGGCTTTGAGGCGCACTTCAGGCACCTCGGAGAGAGATTGGTTGGGGCGGCTGGAGCTCTCGCGCGTTTATTACCAAACGCGGGGGGGCCGTCCCAAAGCGTCAGGAGGCTGTATAGCGGGGTCCTGAAGAGCATGGCTCTGTATGGGGCCCCCATCTGGGCAGATGCCTTAAAAAGAAAAGGCAATGGGTCACTCCTCCGCAGGCCGCAGCGAGTGATAGCGAACCGCATAGCCAGGTGCTATCGGACGGTATCATTTGATGCGGCTTGCGTTATTGCGGGCACTCCGCCCTGGGCCTTGGAGGCTCGCATGAGCGCCGCCCTATATCGCCTTAAGGCGGAAATGGGCGGCGAAATTTGGAGGGAGCGCGAGGCGTCTATAAGGCGCGCGGCTGACGCTGCCATTATGCGGCAGTGGCGGGAGGAACTTGAGTCCTCTCAAGTGGGCGCGCGCACTATAGGCGCCATTCTTCCAGTCCTAAGTGACTGGAAGAAAAGACGAAAGGGAGAGATCTCCTTCCGCCTGGCACAGGTGTTGTCGGGCCATGGCTGCTTTGGACCATATCTGTGCCGGGTTGTGAGGAAGGAGGTATCGCCTCGGTGTCATCACTGTGATGACACCGAGGAGGATACGGCCGATCACACCCTCCGGAATTGCGCCGCGTGGGAAACGAGGCGTCAAGACCTGAGGACAGTGATCGGCCAGGACCTCTCGCTGCCTGGCATGGTCAAGAGCATGCTGGACAGCGAGGAGTCCTGGAAGGCGGCTTCCTCCTTCTGCGAGCACGTAATGCTACAGAAGGAGGAAGCCGAAAGAAACAGAGAGAGGGCATCAGTTGCCCTTCAGAGGGCAGCAGGGCGGGGCAGGAGGGGGAGAGGGGTCCAAGAAGACCTCTCAACCCCAGCCCCTAGCAGCCAGTAGAGGGCCACTGATGGCCTCTTCCCCGAGGTTCTCCGGTGAAATGCCCTGCAAAGATCCCGGAGAACCTCTCAAAAAGGGGAACTCTCTGCTTTCGAGGAGGTTTTAGTGGGTATTACCAAACTTGGCCAACTTCTAGCTACGTAGAAGATGGTCTAAGTGGTTGAGTCCCACACTCCCTGTGCCACATAGTGCACAGGGGTAGTACGTAAATGTATTTCCTCCTCGTTAAAAAAAAAAAAAAAGGTTAGCAGCCAAATCCAAAGCCACGCAGCATTTGCGTGGCTTTGGATTTGGCTGCCAGTGTCTCCATCGAATAATAGAACGACATCATCCGCAAAAGCTTGGCAGTAGTGACCTTTTTCCTGCAGTCCTTTTAGAAGCGGATCCAAAAGTAAATTCCATAACATAGGGCCTCCAATTGATCCTTGGACACACCCCTTGTTCGTAGCTCTCGTGACTTCCTGCCCCCCGTATCTAACACAGACCTGTCTATCCTGCAAATAGCTATCTATTATGCGCCTTAAGTTTATCGGGCATTCTTCTTCCGCAAGACGGATCCTGATTGCCGGCCACCACGCGCCATCGAAGGCTCCCTCTATGTCTAGCGATATCATTGTAATTATTTTATGTTGCGCAAGCTTTGTACGTATTTGATTAATTAGGACATAGAGAGAGTCCTCGGTGCTCTTCTGGGGCATGAATCCATACTGTTGTTTGCTAAGTCGAGGTAGAATGTGCCATTTTAATCTGCTTATCAACATCTTTTCAAGGATCTTACCCATTATTGGCAGGAGTCCAATCGGTCGATAAGACTTTGGCTCTGTATAGCTATCTTTCCCGGGTTTCCTGAGCGTTATTATTGTTGCCTTTTTCCACATGACCGGGAAGTGGCTTAATTGCAAGCATCTGTTCGCTAGTGCTAAGAAAATTTCTGGGTCATGGTTTATGGCGTGTTGACATATATCAGCAGTCAGTCCATCGCAGCCTGGGGCTTTCTTGGGATTGAAGCTCATTGTGGCTACTGCAAGTTCTGTCTGTGTAAACAATGGGTCATAGTATCCATCATGATCCGATATGTTTACTTGCGCAGCCTTCTTCCTGATGCTTCTATGATCCTCGTTTTCACTATTTTCTTCATCTACAGGGAAAAATGTTGTGGCTATCAGTTCCGCTGATTCCTTTTGGCCTAGCAATTTGCCGTCTTTTATAAGAGGTACGTCTTCTTCTCTTTTTTCCACTTTTTTGATGACCCTGTAGATTCCTTCCCAGACTCCTTCTCTGTCTTGCTTTCCGCAAAACTGCTTCCAGCTGTCAATTCTCCGCTGTTGTGCCGTAAGTTCGTATTTTTCTTTCGCATCAAGGTACTCGCGAACGACTTTTTTCCGTCGGACCTGTGCAGCGAATCGTACTCTGCGCCTCTTGGTGAGCGCTTCCAACTTCAACCTGGCGAGTTCTTCATTCCACCATGGCAATGTAGGTGTTATTTTGTTAGTTTTGTGTGGTATACTTTCGTTACTTGCATCTATTGTTACTTGTGTATACTTGTCTACTATCTGATCTAGTTGTGTTGTTGTGTTAATTTTGTTAATTTGGTATGTGTTAATGTTATTTTCCTTTAGCAACTTACCCACTTTCTCATGAAAGAGGGTCCAGTTCGCTTTCTTGCTATTATACCTGCGTGTAGTCCTGTTAATAGTGCTGCCTTTAGATTTGGTAAGTTGGATATTGAATATAATTGTATTGTGGTCGGAACTCGTCAGGTTTGTGTCGACTCTCCAGCCCTCGATTCTGTTGCACAGGTCTTGTGTGCATGCTGTTATATCTACGATACTTGTATAAGATTTCCCACCACGGACGGTATCGTAAGTTGGGGTGTCGCCGTCGATGAGTATCTGCAATCCTATTTCCTCTAATGTCCCAGCCATTTCATCGCCCCTCGCGTCCACTTCAGTACAACCCCACCATACACTCTTTGCGTTCGCATCGCCACCGATGACTATGTTGTGACCAAATTTGTCGCTGACTCGCTTGAGTTGTGCAAGGTATGGCTCTATGGGTTTAGGCTTGGGTTCGAAGTAAAATGAGGCTACTATAATCTCCCAAGCTTTGGTCTTCATTTTTACTACGACGATGTTGTGAGTTGTGTATTCTGTGTATTGGGTGACATCTATATCATTGTCAAAGACCGCAATAGCCGCTTTCACAACACCTTCGTTTTTGTCTACGCATTGGAAGATCCTTACTCCATTATAGTGCCGCATTTTACCCAATCCACCCACATAAGGCTCCTGGAGCATTGCGAATGCGATCTTTGATCTAGTGGCCTCAATTATTAATTCTTCGGTCGCGAGTCGCTTGCGCTGGAGGTTCGCTTGCGCCACAGTGTATGGTCTGGTTCTTGTTTGTGGGCCTGGAACAACCTTAGCAGTAGGCTATGGTTGCCCTGGCCAGAGCCTCCCATCTCTTACGTATCGGGCACTCATTGCTAAAGGCATTGTGATCGACCTTATCTGTTTTGGCTTTGACACAGTTTGTACACGATGGGGTGTCTGCGGTAAGCCAGTATTCGCACTTACTTTTCATGTGATCGCCTCCGCAGTGGCTACACTTCTCTTGTGCTTCTTTGCAGTACCGCCGTCCATGGCCATAGCCTAGGCACATAGAGCATTGGACCAACGGTGACTGGTCCATAACTCTAACCCGCTGCAGGTCTATATGAACTGCTTCAACCTCAACCAGGCGCCTCCATAGCTTCGGAGAAACCCTAGCGATGAGATGGCTTGTAAGTGCGTTCCTCGTGCGTTTTTTATAAGCTATCTGTATTCTTTCATCATCTTCATCCAGACCGTCGAATATACTTTTATTTTGATTTTTTAACGCACGCAAAACTTCCTCATCATTATTGTATTGTAATACGTCCTTAAATATTACCAAAGGGTCTTTATTTTTAATGTTTTCAGCTTTCATTTCCCCCGTTTTATTTATTCTTTCTTTTATTCTTCTTCGCTCTTCTTCTGTTTTGCAGCCTATTATGACTTTTCTATCCTTTGCTTTCCTAATACGTTCCACCGCTACTCCTCCTTCCTTTGCACTAACTGCCTTCCGTATCCGACTTAGAACGTCGTCTCCAGTTTCCGTTTCATCATTGGACGTTACGACAACCGAGTGCAATGCTGTCTGCTCCGGAAGTCGCCTACTGGGTGCAGCCACTGCGCTTGCATATGTTTTCCTCTCTATACATGCTTTTAAGAGATCCAATTTCTCTCCGTTTTCCTTAATCATTTTGGACTGCTCGTTAATTTTTTCCAGTAGGTCGTCCATTTTCGGTTCTATTTTCTGTACCTTTTCCTCTTCCTTATTCTCGTCAGTACTTACGCTCATTTTTGTGACCTTGATCGAGTCAGCTTCCTTCACCAATTTAAGGAGGCGCTCTAGAGCTTGGAGAAGATCAGTCTTATATTCCCTTTTGAGGTTATTTGAGTTGGAAAGGGCACTTTTACCTTTTTGCACCCATGCTATAGCTTCTCTTACTCTCTCAGAGATTTTGCTGCCATCTGGCTTATGAGGCGTGAGGTCAACTGTAAAAGTTTTATTGGTTTGGGAGCTGCCTTTCGCCTCCATTCGTTTTGCCGACTCCCATTCACCAATGCTTTTTCTCACGTTGCTTGCATGAGAGGGCCCGGCCTTATCCTGCATCCTTGGGGAGTCACGGTCAACTGAAGAAGCTTTTTTGGGGGTCCTGTACATATCTCAGGGGTTATATATTTTAAATTGAAAATTAGCCGCGGTTTGCAATGAGAAACGATTTAAAAGATATCAAGTTTTTATGTGAATGTGTTAAAAGAGTAAATTTGTAAAAGTTGTAAATGTATAAGTCAAAATGCGAAACTTACTTTAGTAGTTTCGTAAGACACGTAGGTGTCCTGTCGATTTTGGAACACTGTTCCAATTGTCCTAGTTAAAAGGTACGAGTGGTATCCAAATAAAAAGGGATACAATGTCAAAATAAAACTTAATATTAAAAAATAAAGATAAAATATAACAAATTTTTCAGTGAGAAGAGGTTGTAAAGACCATCTCACAATGTAGAACAGCCTTCGCCGAGTCAAATGAAGAAAACCGCACCCCTCTACGATGCCTGGAAGCCGAGCTACACCGATTTTTATTTTTCCAAGATGGCGGCCAATATGGCGACCACAAGTCAATTTTGCTCGTAGGTAACGTTCCAGATGTCGTACAAGGTCGCGTGATAGCTCCCTGAGCTCGGCTCGACTAGCTCTACAGTCCTATGATGCTAGCTCTATCGGTAGAGCTGTCAAATTTTTTGGGTAATTAGCGCCTAGAATATGTAGAGCGAGTCGGGGGAAAGTTACCCCGATTATTATATCTAAATTATCATTAGGCAATTTGAAAAACTTTAGAAATATAATTATCAATATATGGAATCGTATTCCTGAGTGAGACACCCACAAAAAAAAAAAAAAAAAAAAAAAAAAAAAAAAAAAAAAAAAAAAAAAAAAAAACTCTATCTGAAGCTAAATTCAAAATTGCAACCCTCTTCAAAATCGGTTGAGAAACTCCGGAGTTACAGCTAATTTTGTGTTTCCAAGGCACTAGAAATTTTTCTAAGTCCAAAGGGAATTTTGGGGGTAGGGGTTCACCTAAGTGAAGCCGTGGGGGGGGTTGATAGGGGGGGGGAGGGGTAAAATTTTGTTATTTTTGCTCTAGCACCCCTAGTTTTCGAGTTATCTGCAAAACAAATTTTTGTGCGGTTGGTTTTCGAAACAGATATTTTTGAAAAATTTATTATGAAGTAATTATAATATATTAAAATTTAGAAAAATTAGCTTTAACTTTATAAATAGACGGAGTTTCGCAAATAGTATTGCACTTTGGATTTACTATTTAAATTATATGGAATACATTTTTTTGAAAATTGGGGGTTGAATACAAAAACCGCAAAAAGACTCAAAAATGGCCAAAACTATGTTAAAAAATAAAATGCCGGTAATATGAGTATTTTTAGCGGTAACAGCGTTATTTTCTACACCCCTGGGCGTTTAAATTTCTTAATTCTTTTAATTTTAGTGAATTTTGGAAAAAAATAAAAATAAATTAAAAATATAAAGAGTTTCCAAAATATATCGAGTTTGGGCTCATTAGACTCGAAAAAATTTAAGGAATACGATTCCAAAGTCAAAAATTGTAAATATCTATATACCTAAGCACAAATATACAAAATATAATGTTCATATATTAAAAACAGTTTCGGTGAGCTAGCTTCCCACAGGATGGTCGGATTTTCAATTAGTAAACGGCAACGATCTTCAAATAATAAGGGCTTCCCAACGTGGTATCGTTTGATGTTCAATTCCCACGGGAACACTGACCACGTGCCACGTGGTTTCCGGTAGTAAAGTGTTAAAATCGCTGCAGGTGGCTCAAAAAATCTGTTCTAGGTGTCAAAACGTTTGTCTTAATGAGAACAATCGTTTGACGTATTTTTAATATATAGGTCGTCACTTTACTTTTTGAAAAATTTTCAATAAATGTTATTTTTAAAGGTTATTTTTTTTTTTTTTAGGTTAGGTTAGGTTAGGTTAGGTTAGGTTAGGTTAGGTTAGGTTAGGTTAGGTTAGGTTAGGTTAGGTTAGGTTAGGTTAGGTTAGGTTAGGTTAGGTTAGGTTAGGTTAGGTTAGGTTAGGTTAGGTTAGGTTAGGTTAGGTTTTTTTTTTTTTTTTTTTTTTTTTTTTTTTGCGACTAGTGGCCTACCTCCCTGGCAACTTTCGTTCCAGGGCCGAGGAGCTACTAAGCTACTTCCTCCCTACCATTGAGCTGTAGGGTTTGGGGGTGGTTTATTATTTATTTACAATGTTTATTTACAGTCGCTTACACACTAATATATATTTTCATTACATTTCTTACATGATATTGATCTTATAACTAACAGATTTTACATATATATTTATTTTTTTTTCCTTTTATTAGCTTTTTAATACTATACAGATTCTTAACACTATCTTAACCTAGGCACACATTCTTACAGACTATTGGTAGTAAAAAGGGCCCTATGCTCAGTCATAGGGAACCGTGCTTTACTTATTTATTGCTAAAATTTTTATTCTTATCTATTTCCTACCTTACTATTTATTTACACACATTATATTTTAAGCTTTTTTACATTTATATTGCTGCCGTTCTTCGGCAGCACATCTATCAATATCTTGAGGCAAAATGCCTCAAGTAGTTCTCGTTTTTCTGACAATAATAAGGGGAGGTTGGCCTCCAGTACGGCCACTCCACTCTGGACCTCAAGGTCGTACCTCCACCGACCGAACCTAGGGCATTCGAGCACCAGGTGCATTGCGCTTTCGTCAGTATGACCGTCGCAAATGCACGCTGGGCTATCCTTCAGTCCGAACCGGTGGAGATACGCCGAGAAGCCACCATGACCCGTGATGACTTGGGCCATCAGAGCGGAGAAGGGTGCCTCCCGCACCAGCTTGTAAGCCGCCACGACGTCTGGCAGGAACGCCTTTGTGACGCTTGCGGTGTGACCCGCAGTGTAGCGCTCCTGCCAGACGTCGAGGGTCCTGGCTCTTATACCGCGGCGAAGAGTCGAAACCGGTACTCCGTCGTATGCGGCCCTCGATTTCGAATGGAGCGCCGCATCCTTCGCCAAGTGATCAGCCCTCTCGTTCCCCTCAATACCTACATGCGCCCGAACCCAGCGGAACCGAATGGTTTTCCCCAATTCTCGAGCCCGCCGGATCAGGTTTTTGATTTCGAAGGCTATCGGGTTAAATGATGATCGATCCCTTAGCAGCTCCAGCGACGACCTGGAGTCACTAAGGATCTCGACCTTCATGTCGGGCATCTTCAAGATGTCCTCGATAGCCTTCGAAATTGCGCACATCTCGGCCTGGAAGACAGAGCAATAATCCTCTAATTTGAGTTTCCTTGCTCTGACTTCCAGGCCTCGCCGCCTGTATGAAATTCCGGCTCCAACCCTGCCCTGTATCTTGCTGCCGTCGGTGTAGACCTGCAGATAACCCTCTCCTTCTCCTTGGTCATCCTGCACTTCTACCACGGCGGTTTCGGCCTGTGTCTCCTCGAGGCAACAGAATTCTACCTCAGGAGCGAGGGCTGGATGGGGAGCATCCAGGAAGCTAACCCGCTGTTCAGCCTTCCTGTCTGCCATACCATCAATGTCCTCACCCCTTTTATAGCGGTACAATTCTGCCGCCTCTCGGATCCTCAGGTCGAGTGGCAATATACCTGACAGGATCAGCGCCGCACTCAAACTGGCGGTTTTGTAGGTCCGGCTGATCTTGCGCGCGAACCCCCGCTGAACCACGTCCAGCAGCTTCCGCACTCCGACTTGATCTACGGCTGGGACCCAGACGCTTGAAGCGTATAGTACGATTGGCTCCACAGCGGCGATGTAGATGGTCCTGACCACCTCTGGGTTCAGACCCCAGGTTGTCTTAGCCGCCCTTGATAGTTGGCCATAAATGGCCGTTGCCTTACGGCAAACTTCGGCGACATGTGGCTTAAAAGACAACCTGTGGTCGATAGTAAGACCCAGGATTTTGGTTTCGGTTACCATCTTTATACATTCGCCGCCCATGGTGATCTGAATAGGTGTTAATTTCAGTTTCTTAGTGATCACCATGGCGTTGGTCTTGTGTGGAGCAAATCGCAGCTTGTTGTCCAAGCCCCAGTCGTAGACCCGCCGGAGGACGGAATTAGCGGTCCGCGCGATAGTCTCCGGAGAGGAGCCCGAGAAGACGAGCACTACGTCGTCGGCGAAGGCTTGCACGCGTAGGCCCTCTTCCTCGAGGGCGCCCAGCAATGGATCGATCAGGAGGTTCCAGAATATGGGTCCCCCAATCGATCCCTGAACGCACCCCTTGGTCGTGGGCCTCACGCACTCGGCGCCCGCATAACGAATGGTGATCTCACGATCACTGAGGTAACTGCATACGGCGGAGTACAGGTTCCCGGGGCATTTCCTGGCGGCCAGCTGGTGTTTAATAGCTGGCCACCAGGCGCTATCGAATGCCCCCTCTATGTCTAGAGACACCATTAGGACTACCCTCTTTGCCCTGACCTCAGCTCTGATGTGCTCGATCAAGGCAAAGAGGGCATCCTCAGTGCTTCGCTGTGGCATAAATCCGAATTGAGCCGGATTCAGCGTCGGCAGTACGTGCCACTTTATCCGACGTACCATCATTTTCTCCAAAGTCTTACCGTGGACGGACAGGAGTCCAATCGGACGGTAAGACTTTGGATGATGGTAGTCGGACTTTCCCGGCTTGGGAAGTATCACGACTGCCGCACGCTTCCATGGCTTCGGGAAGTATCCCACAGCGAGGCACCTGTTGGCGATCTCTAGGAAGAGCCGCTCATCTGCCTCAATGCTCTTGGCACTGATGTCTGCAGAGAACGCGTCCGATCCAGGAGCTTTACGAGCACTGAAGCCGTGAACCGCCTCCCTGAGTTCCGCAAGGGTGAAAGGCGGATCGTCCCCTGCGCAAGCTAACTCACACAGAGGGCGGTCCGCCTCCCTCCTTATTGCGGAATGTACGGGACTGTCGTCCTCCAACCTGTCGTCCGGGAAGAACGTAGCTGCAAGGAGCTCTGCACTTTGCTTGGGATCCAGAGTCACTCCGTCCCTCACAAGAAGTTTATCTTCTTGTTTTTTCGAGGTTTGACGGAGGACTCTGTAAATACCGTCCCACAAGCTCTCGCCCGTTTGCGCTGTGCAGTACTCCTTCCAGCTATGGGTCTGAGCCGCTTGTGCGGCAGACTCATACTTTTCCCGGGCATCCAGGTACTGGCGGACGACGAATTCCCTCCTTGTTGGGGCCGCGCAGCGCACGCGATTCTTTTTAGTAATCGCGTCGCGCTTTAGGGCCAGAAGTTCGGAGGTCATCCAAGGTGGTTCATACTTCAGTGTTCGCTTCAACTTTGGGATGGCGGCCTCGCACGCATGACGAACCGCCTCCTGATATTCGAGGACAACGTGTTCGATATCCTCGGGGGCGGTTATGGCCGACACTTTATCCACTCGGATTTGGCGGTTTTGTAACTGTAGGATAAGTTCCTTTCGGAACTTATCCCAGTTTGCCTTTCTTGTGTTGTAAACCCGAGTGGTTGGTGCTGGGCCAGGTGCTTTCGCACGACCTGTGCGAAGGCCTATCCTTAGGGCATTGTGATCGGAACTGACCATGTCTGGGTCCACCCTCCAGGACTCCATCCTTGACAGGATACTTTGGCTGCACACCGTGATGTCGACTCTGCTTGTGCAGAGCCGACCTTCCCGAACCACCTGAAATGTGGGTTCGGTCCCAGTGTTTAGGATGTGCAGCTCGTTGTCATCAAAGTACCCTGCCAATTCGGTTCCCCGGTGGTCCTCGAGCGTGCTACCCCACCAGGGGCTCCACGCATTAAAGTCACCTCCGATCACAACACTCAAGGTTCCCAATTTGGATCGGACGCTGGATAGACGTTCCAGGTATGGGTCCAGGGGCTTATCCCCTTCCAGGTAGGCGGATACTATCCCAAGTGTCCAGTCGGAGAACTCAATGGTGATTGCCACTATGTTCTCCGACTGGAGGCTCGGGTCACACCTAACCTGGAGGTCTTTATCAAAGACCGCTATTGCGGCCTTTGCGGGATTGATTCTACTTGTCCCCTGGTCCATCTGATAGACGCGGACCCCCGGATACCGCTTCAAGGCACCTTGATTACTTGTGTAGGGTTCCTGCAGCATTGCCAGGCTCACCTTCTGGCTGACAGCTTCAGCCATCAGCTCATCGGTTGCCAATCGCTTCCGCTGCAGGTTAACCTGTATCATATGCCTTGAAGCAGCATCCCCGAGCCCACGACCGCCTGGAAACACAACCGCGGTGCCCTTAGCAGTAACACACGCCAAGGCGGGCAATGGCATCCCATTTCCGCCTCACCGGACAGTCGCTGCTAAACGCAACGTGGTCGGTCTTATCCAGCTTTGCGTGTCTGCAGTTGACGCAGCTGGGCGGCTCCCCCGTGACATAATCGGGGCATTCGGACCTTACGTGTGGCCCCCCGCAGTGGCTGCAAAGGTCCGAAGACTCTTTGCAGTGACGCCGACCGTGTCCGAATGCTAAGCATTTCGAGCACTGTATGACGGGCGAGAAGTCCTCCACTTTAGACCGCTTAAGGTCCAGGTGGACAGATCCCTCGCCCGTCATACGGCGCCAGAGCGGAGGGGCCACACGCAGGACAACATGAGTGAGGTGCGGGTTGCGGCACCTACGGCGAAAGCATGTTTCTACCGTTTCGTGGTCTTTTTGGAGGCCTGTAAAGAGCTCCCGATTCTGTGCTCTTAGGGCTCCGATGACCTCCTCGTCCTTGAGGCAAGCGAGTACGTCCCTGATGATTACCATCGGGTTCTTACCCTTCGCCTCTTGAACTTGGAGGCCAGAGTTGGCCCCAAGCCGGGTCTTTACAGCCTCCACCTCACTTTTGGTGCCGCAAGTGAGCACCACCTTCTTATTGCGCACTTTGCGGACGCTGTCCACCTTGGCGCCGGTTTTAGTGGCGTCAACGGCCACTCTTATTTTGGCGACAACGTTGTCGCTCGAATCCTCGGGCGACTTGCTTGTCACCACTATTGAGTGGCCGGACTTTGCAGGCGCCTTGGCGGCCATTGCCGCATATGAAGGTGGCACTTGAGCCTGTGTAGGCTCCTCCCGGAGCTTCGTTGTTTTGGCCCCCAGAGCTCGCACCTCAACAAGCATGTTTGTTGCCTCCTCACGCATTGATTTTAATTCTCCCAGCAGGGAGCCCAGGTCCGCTGCGGGTGGAGAGGGGAACAGTTTGACCTGCTGGATAAGGTCAAATTCGACTATTTTGCGGAGTGCCTCCAGCTCCTTTCGCAACTCCGCAGTCTGTCCACTCACGTCCGCCCTCTCCAGCCGCTGCGTAAGAAGCATGACCTGCTCCGTGTGGCTGGACTCCCTCCTCGAGATGTCTTCTGCGTGGCGTCTCTTCATGTTTGCGACCTCTAATTGGAGGTCGCGCCGCGCACTATTAACTTGGAGTGTGGCCTCATACAGGAAGTTGAGGCCCTCCACCACAGTAGCCTTAATGGACCCTTTCAGGTTGCCTGACTTCTCCAGCTCTTCCTTGGCCCGCTGGTACACGCGATTGGCATCCTTTAGGAGGGTTGCCGTCGGGCTCTCGGGCTCCCCGGCGCTGACGGATCTTGCTCCGGATGGCGGGGTATGGTAATCCGCCTCCCACTGGAGTGTTTGCGCCAGGGTGGCACTGCCAGGCTTGCTGCCCGAGCCCGCACCGAATTCGCTTCCAGTGAAGGAACCCTCCTCCGCGTCGGTCTTTCGGCTTACTGATGTACGAGGCCTTCCGGGGTCAGAAGATGGTCGTTTTGTGGCCATCGCTGTTGCCACTGACCCCTTATTACCAGTTCTGAAAGGGCGAGATGTCTTGTCGGAAGACGCTGACATTTTTTTTTTTTTTTTTTTAGAACGGCAGCAGATAAGTAGCAAATATATAAAATTAAATCGAAACAATACAAACAAGCAAAAAAGAAATATATACAGCGGAGATGTTAAAATTAAGGTATCAATCTAAATGTAGTTCGGAAAACCAGGAGTTTTGGGGATTTTTTTAAGATTTAAAGGGAAGGGGAGGTCGGAGAGAAAATTTGTTAGGGCCAAACTGTTCCTTTCGGGAAGACAAACAGTTTGAGCCCAAACTCGGGGGGTCTGGGATGAAGGGGACAAAAGTTAGACCCTGAGGGGGTGAGGTCAAAAAATTTCGGGGGGGGGGGGGGGGGGGGGAAGGTTTCGGGAGTCGGCCTATGACAGAGTTTAGGAGATTTTTCAGATTTTGGGGGAGGGGGAGGTCGGGGGGGATATCTGGTGGGGCCAAACTGCTCCTTTCAAGAAGACAGACAGTGGTTAGGTTAGGTTAGGTTAGGTTAGGTTAGGTTAGGTTAGGTTAGGTTAGGTTAGGTTAGGTTAGGTTAGGTTAGGTTAGGTTAGGTTAGGTTAGGTTAGGTTAGGTTAGGTTAGGTTAGGTTAGGTTAGGTTAGGTTAGGTTAGGTTAGGTTAGGTTAGGTTAGGTTAGGTTAGGTTAGGTTAGGTTAGGTTAGGTTAGGTTAGGTTAGGTTAGGTTAGGTTAGGTTAGGTTAGGTTAGGTTAGGTTAGGTTAGGTTAGGTTAGGTTAGGTTAGGTTAGGTTAGGTTAGGTTAGGTTTGGTAAGGTTAGGTTAGGTTAGGTTAGGTTTTTTTTTTTTTTTTTTTTTTTTTTTTCGAACTAGTGGCCTACCTCCCTGGCAACTCGCGTCCCAGGGCCGAGGAGCTACTACGGCTACTTCCTCCCTACCATTGATCGGCAGGGTTTGGAGGTGGGTAATGCTTTATTTAAAAGGAAAGAACTATATATAATTACACCCAACTACCTTACACCTAAGACTAAATACACAATTTTTATTATTAACTACAAATTACTACAAAATTACAATTAACCTACTCAAATCAACTAATTATTTATTATTACAATCTATCTTAAACTAAGTCCACATACATTTTTATAGAGAGTCGCTGTGTTGTATCAAGGTCCCTATACTTAATATAGGGAACCTTTCTGTACATTACTTACAATAAAAATTAATTTTAATTTCCATAACTTAGTTTTCTAATTAAGTTTACAACACATTTATAAACTAATATATTTTATGATTAAGAGACACGTATTATTTACAATTCCTAAGCTATTTAGTTTTAAATTTTATGTTGCTGCCATTCCGCGGCAGCACGTCAGACATAATCTTTAAACAGAAGCTTTCGAAGGACTTCCTCAATGGCTTTTCGACAAAAACTGGGAGGTTTGCCTCAGCAACGGCCACCCCGCTTTCCACCTCTAGGTCGCATCTCCACCGGCCGAACCTGGGGCATTCGAGCACCAGGTGCATTGCGCTTTCGTCAGTTTGACCATCGCAAATGCACACTGGGCTATCCCTTAGTCCGAACCGGTGGAGATACGCCGCGAAGCCGCCGTGGCCCGTTATAACCTGGGCCATCAATGCGGAGAAGGGCTCCTCCCTAACCAGCTTGTAAGACGCCGCGACGTCTGGCAGAAACGCCTTTGTGACACTTGCGGTTTGACCCGCGGTGTACCGCTCCTGCCAGACGTCGAGGGTCTTGGCTCTAATTTTGCGGCGAAGAGTAGAAATCGGTACTCCATCGTATGCAGCCCTCAATTTCGAACGGAGCGCCGCGTCCTTCGCCAAGTGATCAGCCCTCTCGTTCCCCTCAATACCTACATGCGCCCGAACCCAGCGGAACCGAATGGTTTTACCCATTTCTCGAGCCCGCCGGATCAAGTTTTTGATTTCGAAGGCTATCGGGTGGAACGAAGATCGATCCCTTAGCAGCTCCAGCGACGACCTGGAGTCACTAAGGATCTCGACCTTCATTTCGGGCATCTTCAAGATGTCCTCGATAGCCTTCGAAATTGCGCACATTTCGGCTTGGAAGACAGAGCAATAATTCTCCAATTTGAGTTTTCTTGCTCTGACTTCCAAGCCTCGCCGCCTGTATGAGATGCCGGCTCCAACCCTGCCCTGTATCTTGCTGCCGTCGGTGTAGACTTGCAGGTAACCCTCTCCTTCTCCTGGGTCATCCTGCACCTCTACCACGTCGGTCTCGGCCTGAGTTTCCTCGAGACAACAGAACTCTACCTCAGGAGCGAGGGCTGGATGGGGAGCATCCAGGAAGCTAACCCGCTGTTCAGCCTTCCTGTCTGCCATATCATCAATCTCCTCACCCCTTTTATATCGGTACAATTCTGCCGCCTCTCGGATCCTCAGGTCGAGTGGCAAGATACCTGACAGGATCAGCGCCGCACTCAAACTGGCGGTTTTGTAGGCCCGGCTGATCTTCCGCGCGAACCCTCGCTGAACTGCGTCCAGCAATTTCCGCACTCCGACTTGATCTACGGCTGGGACCCAGACGCTTGAAGCGTAAAGTACGATTGGCTCCACAGCGGCGATGTAGATGGTCCTCACCACCTCTGGGTTCAGACCCCAGGTTGTCTTGGCCGCCCTTGACAATTGGCCATAAATGGCCGTTGCCTTTCGGCAAACGTCAGCGACGTGCGGCTTAAAAGACAACCTGTGGTCAATAATAAGACCCAGGATTTTGGTTTCTGTGACCATCTTTATACTTTCGCCGCCCATAGTGATCTGAATAGGTGTTATTTTCAGTTTCTTGGTAATCACCATGGCGTTGGTCTTGTGTGGAGCAAATCGCAGCTTGTTGTCCAAGCCCCAGTCGCAGACCCGCCGGAGGACGGAGTTAGCGGTACGCGCGATAGTCTCCGGAGAGGAGCCCGAGAAGACGAGCACTACGTCGTCGGCGAAGGCTTGCACGCGTAGGCCGTCTTCCTCGAGGGCGCCCAGCAATGGATCGATCAGGAGGTTCCAGAATATGGGCCCCCCAATCGATCCCTGAACGCACCCCTTGGTCGTGGGCCTCACGCACTCGGCGCCCGCATAACGAATAATGACCTCGCGGTCATTGAGGTAACTGCACACGGTGGAGTACAGATTTCGGGGGCATTTCCTGGCGGCCAGCTGATGTTTAATAGCTGGCCACCAGGCGCTATCGAATGCCCCCTCTATGTCTAGAGACACCATCAATACTACCCTCTTTGCCCTGACCTCAGCTCTGATGTGCTCGATCAAAGCAAAGAGGGCATCTTCAGTGCTTCGCTGTGGCATAAATCCGAATTGGGCCGGATTTAGCGTCGGCAGTACGTGCCACTTTATCCGGCGTACCATCATCTTTTCCAAAGTCTTACCGTGGACTGACAAAAGTCCAATCGGACGGTAAGACTTTGGGTGATGGTAGTCGGATTTTCCCGGTTTGGGAAGTGTCACGACTGCCGCACGCTTCCACGGCTTCGGGAAGTATCCCACAGCGAGGCACCTGTTGGCTATCTCTAGGAAGAGCCGCTCATCTGCCTCAATGCTTTTGGCACTGATATCTGCCGTAAACGCGTCCGATCCAGGTGCTTTGCGAGCACTGAAGTCGTGAACCGCCTCCCTGAGTTCCGCAATGGTGAAGGGCGGATCATCCGCTGCACAGGATAACTCGCACAGCGGACGGTCCGCCCCCCTCCTCATTGCGGAGTGTACGGGAGTGTCATCCTCCAGCCTGTCGTCCGGAAAGAACGTAGCTGCAAGGAGTTCTGCACTTTGCTTGGGATCAAGAGTCACTCCGTCTCTCACAAGAAGTTTGTCTTCTTGCTTTTTCGAGGTTTGACGGAGGACTCTGTAGATTCCGTCCCAAAGGCTTTCGCCTGTTTGCGCGGTGCAGTACTCCTTCCAGCTATGGGTCTGCGCCGCTTGTGCGGCAGACTCATATTTCTCCCTGGCTTCGAGGTACTGGCGGATGACGAATTCCCTCCTTGTTGGGGCCGCGCAGCGTATGCGTCTCTTTTTGGTGACCGCATCTCGCTGCAGGACCCGAAGTTCGGAGGTCATCCACGGGGGTTCATACTTCAGTAGTCGCTTCAGCTTTGGGATCGCGGCCTCACACGCCTGTCGAACCGCCTCCTGATATTCGAGGACAACGTTTTCGATGTCCTCGGGGGCGGTTACGGCCGACACTCTTTCCACTCGGATCTGGCGCTTTTGGAGCTGTAAGATTAGTTCCTTTCGGAACTTATCCCAGTCTGCCTTGCGTGTGTTATATATCCGAGTGGTTGGTGCTGGGCCGGGTGCTTTTGCACGGCCAGCGCGGAGTCCTATCCTTAGAGCGTTGTGATCGGAGCTTACCATGTCGGGGTCCACCCACCAGGACTCCATCCTTGACAGGATACTTTGGCTGCACACCGTAATGTCGACTCTGCTTGTACAGAGCCGACCTCCTCGAACCACTTGAAAAGTGGGTTCGGTACCTGTATTCAGGATGTGCAGCTGATGGTCGTCAAAGTATCCTGCCAATTCGGCTCCCCGGTGGTCCTCACCCGTGCTACCCCACCATGGGCTCCACGCATTGAAGTCACCTCCAATCACAACACTCAAGGTTCCCAATTTTGATCGGACGCTGGAGAGACGTTCCAGGTATGGATCCAGGGGTTTGTCTCCTTCCAGGTAAACGGATACTAATCCAAGTGTCCAGTCGGAGAACTCAATGGTAATTGCCACTATGTTCTCCGACTGAAGGCTCGGATCACACGTTACCTGGAGGTCTTTATCAAAGACCACTATTGCGGCCTTTGCTGGATTGGTCCTATTTATCCCCTGGTCCATTTGATAGACGCGAACCCCTGGGTATCGCTTCAAGGCACCTTGATTACCTGTATAGGGTTCCTGCAGCAGTGCCAGGCTCACCTTCTGGCTGACAGCTTCTGCCATCAGCTCATCGGTCGCCAATCGCTTCCGCTGCAGGTTTACCTGTATCATGTGCCTTGAAGCAGTATCCCTGGGCCCGCGACCTCCTGGATTTACAACCGCGGTGCCCTTAGCAGTAGCACACGCCGAGGCGGGCAATGGCATCCCATTTCCGCCTCACCGGACAGTCACTGCTAAACGCACCGTGATCCGTCTTGTCCAGCTTCGCGTGACGGCAGTTAATGCAGCTGGGCGTCTCCCCCACGACATAGTCGGGGCATTCGCTCCTTACGTGTGGTTCCCCGCAGTGACTGCAAAGGTCCGAAGACTCTTTGCAGTGGCGCCGTCCGTGCCCGAAGGCTAGGCATTTCGAGCACTGAATGAGGGGCGAGAAGTCCTCGACCTTCGACCGCTTAAGGTCAAGATGGACGGACCCCTCGTCCGTCATGCGACGCCACAGCGGAGGGGCCACTCGCAGGACGACATGTGTGAGGTGCGGATTGCGGCACCTCCGACGGAAACATGTTTCCGTCGTTTGTTGGTCTTTCTGCAGGCCTGTGAAGAGCTCTTTATTTTGCGCTCTTAGGGCTGCAATGACCTCCTCATCCTTGAGGCAAGCGAGGACGTCTCGGATGATCAACATCGGGTTTTTCCCCCTCGCCTCTTGGACTTGAAGGCCCGCATTAGCCCCGAGTCGCGTCTTCACAGCCTCGACCTCGGTTCTTGTGCCGCAAGTGAGCACCACCTTCCTGTTACGCACTTTGCGAACACTGTCCACCTTAGCGCCGGTTTTAGTGGCGTCTACGGCCACTCTAATTTTGGCGACAACATTGTCGCTCGAATCATCGGGTGACTTGCTAGTCACCACGATAGAGTGGCCGGACTTAGCCGGCGCCTTGGCGGCCATAGCCGCATACGAAGGTGGTCCTTTGGCCTGTGCAGGCTCCTCCAGGAGCTTAGTTGTTGTAGCTCCCAGACTTCGCACCTCACTAAGCATATCCATAGCCTCCCGTCGCATGGACTTAAGTTCTCCTAGAAGGGAGCCCAGCTCCACATCGGGTGGATGAGCGGGCAGCCTCGTGTTAATATGTTGAATTACATCGAATTCAACAACGCGGCGGAGTGCCTCCAACTCCTTCCGCAACTCCGCCGTCTGCCCGCCCACATCTGCCTTCTCCACCCGTTGTGTTAACAGCAGAATCTGCTCCGCGTGGCTTGACTCCCTTTTTGAGATGTCCTCTGCGTGTCTCCTCTTGATATTTGCGATCTCTAGCTGGAGATCGCGCCGCGCACTGTTCACTTGAAGAGTGGCCTCGTAAAGAAAGTTGAGGCCCTCAATGACTGTCGTTTTTATGGAGCCCTTGAGATTGCCGGATTTTTCAAGCTCTTCTTTAGCCCGCTGGTAATTTCGATTTGCGTCCTTCAGAAGGGTCGCTGTCGGGCTTTCGGGTTCCCCGGCGCTTACTGATCGCGTTCCAGAAGGCGGAGTGTGGAAATCCATACCCGCCTCCCATTGAAGCGCTTGCGCCAGGGTACTGCTACCCGGCTTACTTCCCGAGCCCGCACCGAAATCACTTCCGGTGAAAGAACCCTCCTCCGTGTCAATTTTTCGGCCAATTGCTGCACGCACTCTTCCCGGGTCTGAAGATGGACGTTTTGTGGCCATCGCCGTGGCCACCAACCCTTTGTCGCCAGGTCTAGTCACGCGTGTAGATTTGGCTGATGAAGACATTGCTGGAACGGCGGCACGCAAGTAATTTAAAAAAGAAAAAAAAAAAAAATAAAAAATAAATAGGGCAAACAAATCAAATTAACTTAGTAAAATATAAAATTGACAATAATAGAAAAATTTAAATATTGGAAAATAAAGAATTATTGTTTTTTTTTTTTTTTTTTTTTTTTTCAAAATTTACAAATTTTCAAATTTCACCGGGACCACTCGAAAGAGCTTGCTCTCCCGATTACAACAAGTCCAAACACGGCTATTCTAGGGTAATACACACAGTAAAAATATTAAATCAATATAAAAATTTAAAAAGTCCTGATAATATAAAATATAATAATAATTTTATAATTCTGCCGGGGCCAATCGATAGAACTTAAAATCGCAGTTTAAACGAGCCCAAACTCGACTTCCCTAGCTTCCTTGGTCCCAGAGATAGGGCCAAGGGGGTGAGGTATACCGGGGGGGGGGGGGAGGGGGGGGGGGAGTTTCGTGGGGAACAATATTGGGGTATGAATGATTTTTGTAAGGGGGGGAGGGGGGGTGTTAGTAAGAAGAGGTGACAGTTAGGTGGTTAATGATGAGATGTAGGGGGTTAACAATTAGTAGGGGATATTGACTTGGTTATACCTCTGGTGTTGTACCGCGATTTCTGCTTCAATGACGTGTGTTCGGCGATGCGGTGTGTGACCGGCGTTATAATTTGGCAGATCCACAGTTTTCCAATGTTATCGTATCATTGGTACGAAGAACCGAAGTGTGATGGGTGACAGCTGACAATTGTCACTTGTCTAAGTTGTTCGAAAACCTCGTGGCTCCGCGTGCTTCCGTCTCCCATACAAAGCCTACGAGGTTATAAGTGGCACTTTTATCTTCAAGTATCTTCGCAATCCAACGTCCGATTTTTTTCAAATTTGGATTGCTGTACACGTCTCGATCAGCGCTACAGGAATTAGTTTATATATTTATATATTAGTGTTGCGTTCCTCGATAACTGCAGCGACGACTCGGGGCAGTTGACTCAAAGTCCAGGCCCTGTATCTATGGAGCGCGCTGCACAAAACTTTCACAAACACTAATCCTGGTGATTTAAAAGCTATCGAAACACTGAACCAAATTTCACTGAAAACGATTCACTATTTACCACTGAAATGATTTTTTACAACGGAGCTTTATGTTGATGACACGGTAGTTGGGTCAAAAAGTGGGTTAGGTTAGGTTAGGTTAGGTTAGGTTAGGTTAGGTTAGGTTAGGTTAGGTTAGGTTAGGTTAGGTTAGGTTAGGTTAGGTTAGGTTAGGTTAGGTTAGGTTAGGTTAGGTTAGGTTAGGTTAGGTTAGGTTAGGTTAGGTTAGGTTAGGTTAGGTTAGGTTAGGTTAGGTTAGGTTAGGTTAGGTTAGGTTAGGTTAGGTTAGGTTAGGTTTTTTTTTTTTTTTTTTTTTTTTTAAATTAGACAAGCACCCTCGAAGGTGATGTCTCGCGTGGTTCGTCCTTCCATCAATCGGAAGGAATTGTGATCCTATTTTTGTAAAATGATCTGGATTTATTGTGCTGATCATATTAATTTATACATTATCTATATTTTATAGCTGTTACTCTTACTTATTACTATTACGATTATTACATATTTATTCTATACTGTTCTACTTATATTAATTCTGTACTTGTTGTTTTACTTGGCCGAAAAGTATACTAAAACATTTTTACAAAATTCCTTATAATTATTAGTTTATTAGTACGACTACATTAGGGCATATTTCAAGTGATATTTGATAGGCCATATTTTTATTAATAACGACACCAACGTGCGTATTGCTTACTGTCACAGTGAAGATTTTAGCAGTCACCATTAAAACATAGATGATACAAACATACACATGAGTACCAGCGGTTTTTTTTTTTTTTTTTTTTTTTGTTATTATTATTATTATATAAATAATATTTTTTTTTTTTTTTTTTTTTTTTTTTTTATTCCGCTTTATACCCTGCCGTGCGTATAAGACTTATTACTATTACATATTTTATCTTGCTTGATATCATATAACTTTTTAATTTCTACAATTGCGTGGCATAGCATGCCTTGTTTATCTATAACTTATAGATATTACAAGCATTACCGTTCATCAAATATTTATTTTTCACCATTACAATAGTTTTCATGAGAGCAACAATTTCCATAGCCAAATCATTGCACTCATGCATTACATAGATACATTTACTACACGACTATTTTTAGCAATTTAATGTAATTTATACAACCGTTACAAATACATATTATTTTAATTATTATTATTTATTTTATTTCAATCAACATACTATATATACAGTATATTCTATACCTTGTATAAATGCTTTTACACATTTTATATGTTTCAAATAAAACTGTGTACTTTTGTTATAAGTTAATACCATTTTCTGCCTATGAGTCGCCACGTTTACTTATAATTTTATTATTTCATTACATACATTACACATTACTATATTTACATGTTTTTATTTGCTATTTACTTTGGCTAAGTAATTGATTGATACAAGGGATGTTTTAATATTTATCTTATATAATAAAGTATATGCTTTTCTATATTCGTTAGTATATTTATTTATATACCTATATAATTAAAATTCTTTATCATAATTTATTGTTCAGTTATTAGTAATAAGATCTATAAATATATTTTTATCTTGATTTTTTTTTTCTCTCCGATTTTATTTTTCCATTTTCTAATAATTAATGTTTGCAACTATTAAGTTCATTGGATGACATCTCGGATAATAATTGATATTTATGTATTATACAATTAACGATTGTTTACTTGTTTATTTATGTTACTTATTTATTATATAGTTATAATTATATACTTTTTAATTGTAGGTATTGATACTTTATGTACTGATATACTGCAACAACTCTGATTTAAAATTATTTTATAACTTATACACTTTAAAGTGTTACTTATAATAATTTATAACTAATTTGTTTATTTAGGAGATATGAATATTAGTAGTATGTCACACTCAACCTGGCAATTGCGTCCCATTTATGCCGGACCGGGCATTCAGCACTGAAGGCCCCGTGGTCCGTCCTTTCGAGACCCGCCGCCCGACAGTTGGTACAACACGGCTGTTCTCCCACAAGGTAGTGTGGGCAGTCATGACGTAGATGAGTGCCTCCACAATGGCTGCACAGACTGGAGGCTTCTTTACAGTTCCGGCGACCATGCCCAAATTCAAGGCAGCGGGTGCATTGAATAACAGGGGAGAAGTCCGTCACGGTTGAGCGTTTCAGATCAATATGGACTGAACCTTCCGATGTCAGTCTCTGCCATAACCTTGGGGCAACCCGTAATATAATGTGGTTGATGTTAGGGTTTCGGCTCCTTCGACGAAATCTGAGATCCATCGTTTGCTCCTCTTCGGGTAGCCCCGAAAAAATCTTTTTATTTTGGGCTTTTAAGGCCCCTAGGATGTCTTCGTCTTTGAGGTCTGACAACACGTCCTTGATAATAACAAGTGGATTTCTACCCTTGACTTCTTGAAATGAAAGTTCAGAATTGCCTTTCAGTCTACTAGTCACAGCGTCCACCTCCTCCCGCGAGCCGCACGTGATTACGACTCGCTGGTTCCGGACCCGGCGGATGCCGTCGACCCTGACCCCGGTTTTTGTGGGATTTACTGAAGTTCGGATCTTATTTAGAACATTCTCACTTGTATCTGATTTCAAGGTGCTGCTCACGATTAATGAATGGCCAGATGAAGTTGGGATCCGTGCGACTGCTCCCGCATAGGTCAGCGGCACGGCAGCTGGCCGTGGTGTATCCGAGAGCTGCGCTGTTTGCGCGGCGATACGGTCAATATTTTCTTGTATCGCGCTGCTTTTGTCCTCGAGAGCTATAACACCTTGCAGGAGCCGGTCTATGTTTTCAGAATCAATTGCGGTTTTTTGATCCCGACATTCAAGGAGTTCCTCGTTTTGTTGTTTTACCTTGTCCATTTCTCGCCTTATTTTAAGATTTTCGCTGTGAATTTCCCTAAGGTAGTCATAAAAGTACTCCAAGGCATTGCTGATGATTTTTTTGGTTTCGGGTGTTAGGTTGTCATACTTATCTAGCTCTGCCAATGCAGCTTGGTAATTTTCACGTGCTTTAATTGGTGACGACATGTTTATTTTCGCAACTCGTTTTTACCCCTTTTATATCTTGAAAATTATCTAAGTTAATTGGCTGTATTTCACAACAAAAGTTAATCTAGTCCCCGGCTATGTTATAGAATAGTTGAAAAAAGGGGGGGCAAAGTATACACTAAGCGTAGGAGGAGTGCAAACGTACCTCGCAGTCTTGGCTCACGGAAATAGCTGTATTTCTCTCAGTATGTACCACAGAAGAAAGTGTGATATATTTTCGTACTCGGCTTTCCAATACCTTTCCAATGATACCTCACACATCAATCCCAGACGTCTCGTTTAAAAGTTGAGGCCACGCCCCCTTTTCACTTTCGACTCTTTTTAAGTATGTTCTCCTGGTATTTTCGCTTCCAAAATTACGTCAGTGTGTAAAGTCCTTTTTCCTTAACATATCCCCACTCAAAAAAATGAAAATTCTGCAACTATTTAAGTACCACGCCCAAAAAACTGGTCGAAATTTCGCCGGTTTTTGGTTTTTATCGATTTCTACTTCGGGTTTTTAATTAAGTTGTAATTTAAGCACTGTTTTATATTATAAACCACAATTTTAATATTTTTAAAGTTAATTTTAGTATTTTTAAAACAAAGAAAACACAAAAAGACACAATTTTACGGTTTTTCCCACTTAATAACTAATTAATTAAAGAGGTTTTAATAAATTTGAAAACAGTATATTGTAAGGAATTTAAGACTGCACTGAAAAATACACTGAACACAATTTTAAATAGAATTTTAGTATTTTTAAAACACGTAAAACACAATGTGATCAAAGTTTTTCCACAAGAACATTCAATTATTTAAATGAGTTTATTACACTTTCGAAAACTTTATAGGTTAGGCTGATAGAGGTGATTTTTTCACACCATATAACAATTTTTATTTATTTTTTAGTCGATTATTTATATGAGAAAATTCACTTTTTCGTAGAACGCGCTGTTTTTTACTAAGAGCAACGTGGATTCGACTTAGAACTTTTAGCACAACTGGGTTAGGTTAGGTTAGGTTAGGTTAGGTTAGGTTAGGTTAGGTTAGGTTAGGTTAGGTTAGGTTAGGTTAGGTTAGGTTAGGTTAGGTTAGGTTAGGTTAGGTTAGGTTAGGTTAGGTTAGGTTAGGTTAGGTTAGGTTTTTTTTTTTTTTTTTTTTTTTTCCTGTCCGGGAGCTTTCATGTCCCGGCCCGCGAGCTAAACCCCCGATGTTCTTATCAGGGCCCTTCGGTATCTTTATTTACTAGGTATTACAATGTTTCATTTCTTACCAATATCTTACATACATTTACATTATAACTTATATTATATTTAGCCTATAGTCTAATACTACATACATTTTTAGAGACTTATTTTAATAATGCTAATAGTATATATACTTAATATATATATATTATTCATTTTTACTTAACTAGTTTTATTTTTAATTATTACTTTATTAACTATACTTTTGCTATACTCTATAAATTTACTTTGATATAATTTATTACTAATTAATGTGCTGACATTTGTGTGATCTATGTCTAATCCTAATATTTGTTCCAACTCATACCTTTCCTTGGCGTAGATTGGACATTCCAATAAAACATGTTCGACACTTTCAGACTGCCCGGGTTCACATGGACACGATGGACTCTCCTTACACTTGAATCTGTGTAGGTATGCAGAGAATCCACCGTGGCCCGTTAATATCTGTGTTAGGATTCCCGTCATTTCTAATTTCCTAATGATTTTGTGAGCTTCTATAGCGTCGGGGAAGAACGTTTTTGTTGTGTTTGCCGTTTCACTATTTTTGTATCGCCAGTTCCATTTGTCAAGCGATTCCAATCGGATTTGTCGCTTGACAAATGAAACTGGGCAGCGGTCATATTCGGGTTTCCTTTTTGAATCAGTTGCCTCTTTTGCAAGCTGGTCAGCACGCTCATTACCTGCCAGGCCTGCATGAGCTTTGATCCAAAAAAGAAAAACCGATTTGTTCTGCTTTTGCACAACGCTTATACTTTTTATTACATCTACGGCTAAAGGGTGGGTAGTGTGGTGATTGGTGATCGTTTCGAGTGCAGATCTCGAGTCGCTATATATGCCGAAGGTGCTTTTTGGGGATTTCTCAATTTCTTTCATGGCTTCGCGTATGGCAAAAAGCTCGGCCTGGTATACTGTACAGTAGGATGGCAACTTAAATTTTCGGCTTTTGGTCTCCGCGTCATCACTCCATTGAGACAGTGCCGCTCCGACTTTGCCTGCAATTTTGCTGCCATCCGTAAATATGCGCACTTGTTGTTGGTTATTGGCGTCGACTTCGTTCTGGTTTTCCAGGCCAGTGAACTTTAGGCTTATACGCTCCGCCGGGTGAACAAGAGCTGAATAAGGCTCCCTTTGCTCTATCTCCCTGTCGCACAGTGCTGGCTGGGGAACACCCTTCTTGGCTCTATACAATGCGGCTGCTTCTCGGACTCGAAGGTCTAGAGGGAGTATCCCAGCCAGCACCAGCGCTGAATTAAGGGACACAGTACGGTATGCCTTGCACAGCTTCTGCGCGAACCCTCTTTGGACAGCATTTAGCTTATTATGAATACATATTTTTTCCGCTGCTTCTGCCCATGCACCTGCGGCATATAAAACCACTGGTTCCACTACCGCTGTGTAAATTGTTCTGATTATATCAGGATGTAGTCCCCAACCTATTCGGGCCGTTCTGGCCAATTTTTTATAAAAGCTTAGGGCTTTCCTACATATGTTGCCTACATGATTGTTGAATGTAAGTTTGTTGTCGATGGTGAGCCCTAAGATTTTAATCTCCGTAGCCAGGCGAATGTCGGCCCCACCAATGTGTAGGCGCGGGGTGTCGTATTTTAGTTTTTTGGTGAATAGCATCGCATTAGTTTTATGCGAGGAAAATTTAAGTTTGTTTCTGACACCCCACGCCTGAACAAATTCAAGAGCGGCGTTCGCACGGCTCTGGATTTCGCCAGCGGTATCTCCATCAAATAGGAGGACCACATCGTCCGCAAACGCTTGGCAGTAATGACCATTACGATGCAGTTCCTGAAGGAGCGGGTCCAAGAGCAGGTTCCATAGAATAGGTCCTCCAATCGACCCCTGGACACATCCTTTGTTGGTGGATCTCGCGACCTCCTGCCCTCCATATCTAAGATTTACCTGTCTGTCTTGTAGGTAACTATCTATGATGCGCCTTATATTTATCGGGCACTTTTCTTCAGCAAGACGGACCCTAATTGCCGGCCACCATGCGCTGTCGAAGGCTCCCTCTATGTCTAGCGATATTATTGTTATGATTTTATGTTCAGCTAACTTTGCGCGTATTTGGTTGATAAGAGCATAGAGGGAGTCCTCGGTGCTTCTTTGGGGCATGAATCCGAATTGCTGATGGCTTAGTCGGGGTAGAATGTGCCACTTTAATCTATTTACCAACATCTTTTCCAAGATTTTACCCATTATTGGCAATAGTCCGATGGGTCTATAAGATTTTGGCTCTATGTAGCTTTCCCTACCAGGTTTCCTAAGGGTTATTACAGTGGCTTTTTTCCATATGACTGGAAAGTGGCCCAATAGCAGGCACCTGTTTGCCAGCGTAAGGAAAATTTCCGAGTCATAGTTAATGGCATGCTGACATATATCTGCGGTCAGTCCGTCGGAGCCTGGAGCTTTTTTGGGGTTGAAGCTCATAGTGGCTACCGCGAGTTCTGTTAGAGTAAACATTGGGTCATAGCTGTCATTATGGTCCGATATGTTTACTTGCGCGGCCTGTTTTCTGATGCTTCTGTGATACCCATTTTCATCTGTTTCGTCATCCGCAGGGAAAAAAGTAGTGGCTAACAACTCTGCTGATTCTTTTTGTCCTAGCAGTTTACCATTTCTCATAAGAGGTAGATCTTCTTCCCTTTTCTCCACTTTCTTAATTACCCTGTAGACTCCTTCCCACAGCCCCTCTCTATCTTGCTTCCCGCAAAACTGTTTCCAGCTTTCAATTCGATATTTTTGTGCTGTTATTTCATATTTTTCTTTTGCTTCCAGGTACTCCTGAACGACTCTTTCCCTTCGGACCTGTGCCGCGAATCGAATTCTGCGCCTCTTGGTGAGCGCATCGGACTTCAGTCTGGCGAGTTCTTCATTCCACCATGGCAAGGTAGGTGTTGTTTTGTTAGTTTTTAGCGGTATGCTCTCGTTGCTTGCTTCTATTGTTATTTGTGAATATTTTTCTATTATTTGATCTAATTTTGCTACTGTGTTAATTTTGTTTATTTCTTGTATATTAATGTTATTTTCTATTAATAACTGGCCCAATTTCTCACGAAAGCGGGTCCAGTTTGCTTTCCTTGTGTTATATTTGCGCGTGGTTCTATTTATATTACTGCCTTTTGATTTTGTAAGTCTAATGTTAAATAATAATTTATTGTGGTCGGAACTCGTCAGACTTGTGTCAACTCTCCAATCCTCGATTCTACTCCACAGGTCCTGCGTGCACGCAGTAATATCAACGATACTTGTGTACGACTTCCCGCCGCGAATGGTATCGTATGTTGGAGTGCAGCCGTCGTTGAGTACCTGTAAGCCTATTTCCTCTAGAGTGCCAGCCATCTCGTTGCCCCTTGCGTCCACTTCAGCGCTACCCCACCACATGCTCTTTGCGTTTGCGTCGCCACCGACGATAACACCGCGGCCAAATTTGTTGCAAATTCGTTTGAGTTGCTCCAGGTATGGCTCTATGGGTTTCGGCTTCGGTTCAAAATAAAATGAGGCCACTATGATCTCCCATGCAATGGTCTTCATTTTTACGACAACGATGTTGTGAGTTGTGTAATCGGGGTATTGGGTGACATCGATATCATTATCAAAGACCGCAATAGCCGCTTTCACAACACCGTCGTGTTGGTCCGCGCATTGGAAGATCCTTACATCTTTATAGTTCCACATTTTGCCCACGCCACCCACATAAGGCTCCTGGAGCATTGCAAACGCCATCTTTGCTCTTACCGCCTCAATTATAATCTCGTCGGTCGCGAGTTGCTTGCGCTGGAGATTAGCTTGTGCAACAATATAGGGTCTGGATCGTGTTTGTGCGCCTGAGATCACCTTAGCAATAAGCTATGGTTGCCCTGGCCAGAGCCTCCCATCTCTTTCGTATCGGGCATTCATCGCTGAAGGCGTTATGGTCAACCTTTTCTGCTTTGGCTTTGACACAATTGATGCAGGATGGGGCGTCCGCTGTAAGCCAGTATTCGCATTTACTTTTTACATGGTCACCTCCGCAGTGGCTGCATTTTTCTTGTGTCTCCTTGCAAAATCGCCGACCATGGCCGTAGCCTAGGCACATAGAACATTGGACCAACGGTGATTGGTCCATGACTCTTACCCGCTGCAGGTCTATGTGGACTGCCCCGACCTCGACCAGGCGCTTCCAGAGTTTCGGAGAGACTCTTACGATAAGGTGATTCGTAAGTGAGTTTCTCGTTCGTTTTTTGTAGGCCAACTGCATTCTTTGGTCGTCTTGGTCCAATGCATCAAACATGTTTTTGTTTTGATTTTTAAGAGCACGCAGAACTTCCTCATCGTTGTTGTAGTTTAGTACATCCTTAAGTACTATCAAAGGGTCTTTGTTTTTAATATCTTCTGCTTTCATTTCTCCCGTTTTATTGATTCTTTCTTTTATTTTCCTTCGCTCTTCTTCTGTCTTGCAACCTATTATTACTTTTCTATCCTTTGCTTTCCTGATTCGTTCTACAGCTACTCCTCCTTCCTTTGCACTTACAGCCTTCCTAATTCGACTTAGGACCTCTTCTCCCGTTTCCATATCGTCGTGCGAGGTTACGACGACCGAGTGTAGTGCTGTTTGCTCCGGAAGTCGTCTACCTGGTGCAGCTGCTACACTAGCATATGTCTTTCTCTCCATATACTCTTTAAGGTGGTCTAGCTTATCACTATTTTCTTTTAGAATTTTCGATTGTTCATCGATCTTTTTCAATAAGTCGTCCATTTTTGGTTCTGTTTTCACTTCTTCCTTGTTCTCGTCGATACTCAGGCTCTTTTTGGTATACTTAGCCGAGTCGGCTTCCTTAACCAATTTAAGGAGGCGATCTAGAACTTGGAGAAGATCCGTCTTATACTCTCTTTTTAGGTTGTTTGAATTTGTTAGAGCATTTTTTCCTTTTTGTACGCACGCAATTGCTTCCCTAACTCGCTCGGTCATTTTACTGCCTTCTTGCTTTTGGGGCGTAATATCGACCGTGAACGTCTTATTTGTTTGGGAGGTGCTCTTCGTTTCGGTTTGTTTTGCCGACTCCCACTCACCGATGCTTTTTCTCACGTTACTTACCCGTGAGGGCCCAGCCTTTTCTTGCATTCTAGGGGAGTCTCGGTCAACTGAGGAAGCTTTTTTCGGGGTCCTGTACATAATTCGGGGGTTATGTATTTTAATGAAGGTCTTAGTCGCGGCTTGCAATATGTAATAAGTTTATATATATGTATATTTAAGAAATACTAAATAGTTATAAGTTAAGTAAATTTGTAGAAGTTGTATATTATGAAGTTAATAAGTTTGAGTTTTATGTTTATAAGTATAGATATAAGTCAAAAGACGTGAGTTATTAAATTTATATCGTAGGACACAATAGTGTCCTGTCAGTTTTGGAACGTAGTTCCGGTTGTCCTGGTTTAAAAGGTATGAGCGGTATCCAAATAAAGGGGATACAATGTCTAAAATAAAACTTAAAGTAAAACTTAAAAATAAAATACAAGTTTTTTGATAGTGAAGAAAGGTTGTAAAGACCCCCTCACTGTGTAGAGCAGCCTTCGCCGAGTCCAACGGTGAAAACCGCACCTCTCTACGACGCCTAGAAGCCGAGCTACAGCGGTTTTTAAAATTCCAAGATGGCGGCCAAAATGGCGGCCACAAGTCAGTTTTGCTCGTAAGTTGCGTTCCAGACGCCGTACGAAGTCGTGCGAGGGCTCCCCGAGCTCGGCTTGGCTAGCTCTACAAAATTATAATATGAGCTCTACCTGGTAGAGTTGTCCAAATTTTTGGGGAAATAGCACATTGACCATGTAGAGCGTACCGGGGGAAAGTTAACACAAAAAAGCTCGTCTCTGTGCGACCACTGGCTACCGAGATACAGATGTTTTAAAAATTCCAATATGGCGGCCAAGATGGCCGACCTCGTCTATGTTTTTACTAACTTTTCTCCCCGTTACGCTAATTTGCCCGTGTTTGGGCTTGTTTTGTAGGTTCTTCAAAGACGAATACAATTATGTAAAGATTTTTGATTTTCCGCTTATCCCCGATTTTTAATTTCACAAAAACACTTATTTTAAGGCTAAAAAATTTATATAAAATAAAATATTGAGCAAAAAATTTTGAAAAAATTTGGGTAAATGATACTTATGCCAATCTAATTTTTAAGCTTAATTTCATAAATCTCCTATTCTTATTTAGACCACCTCGTGTCCACCCCGAAATTTCAAAAATGTATATCTCTTAAATTATAAATGCGAAAATTTTGAAATTTGGTACATATATTAATTTAATTAGGTTTTATTAAAATCTGCAAAGAAAAAGGGGTGTCACCGATCGTTTGAATTTTCTGTGAATTTTTGAAATTTCGTATAAATTTTGAATTTTAATATCTCTTGATCCAGTGGTGTTATTCCAATTTTCTAAACGGTGTCTGTCTCCTCTTCTTAATGTGCGTCGTTATGGGTAGCAAGGTATATTCCAGCACACGCGGATCCACGACCTCGTGGAAACGCGAAACGTGTTTTTTTGGATTTTTCTCCGTGAAAAACAACGGGAAAAATACAAAGATTAGTTTGTAAGATAGAACTCGTTGCGGCGCATCCGATAGCACTTGAAAACTTGCACCTTACAGCGCTTGTTTGCGCAGCGTTATTTTTTAAAGATTTTCACTGTTACACATTTAGCACTTTTTCTCACTTTGTACTTACAGTAAATGTATTTAAGCGATGGCGTACACACACTTTGGTAGAACGTAAAATTACGCACACTTTGATGTATAGCACTTCTATATTGGTGCAACTTTTACCACTTTTAGGAATTTTTTGAACTTTTAATATAAGAAATTTTGCACGGAGCTCACTTGCACACGAGTTCTCGCTTCTGCGGGGGGCAGCGGAGGGGGGGGTTAGGTTAGGTTAGGTTTTTTTTTTTTTTTTTTTTTTTTTTTTTTTTTTTTTTTTTTAATTTTTTCCTACTCGGCCTACCCCCCGACACTCGTGGTGCGGGTCGTTGATCTATCTAGTCACTCTTCTACCATTCATACTTCTCTTAATAAAACAATTTTAACCTTTATTTGTAGAATCCTTCCTACTTAAATCTAAGACTTAGGCTACTATTTACATGATATGAAACATACGCTGCATCACGCGCTCCGTGTTGCGCGCACCGCAGAACAGAGCGCCTGCACTTCACCGGCAATATTCTCGATTAATATTTATGGGCGAGCGGGGTTTCGCTGTTCTGCGGGACCCGCTTCACTTTCGCTTTTGTTTATTTCTTTTACGTAGCGTATTATTTTTTCACAATACTTTTCCAGATACGATCTGTGACTGGTTAGTATTTCGGGTAACCTCTCCTGAGTAACCCTCATTCCAATCTCGTGTTCCAGATCGCACCTGGAGGATGCAAATATCGGGCAGTCAAGAAGAAGGTGCTCTACAGTCTGTTCACTGTCGTCGTCACAGATACAAGATGGATTGTTTCTGACTTTGAATCTGCATAGATAGTGTGCAAATGCTCCATGTCCAGTTAGAATCTGCACCATCTGGGGGGTGAAGCGCTTCTCCTTAATTAATTTATACGCTGATCTTATGTTTTTAATAAATATTTTTGTCACCTGTGCTGTTTCACCTCCCAGATAGCGCTCATTCCATGTTTTCAAAGTACTCAGTCTTTTTTGTCTTTTTATGTAGGACAACGGGTATGCTGTATATTCCATACGTGTCTTGGATTTGTCGGCCGCCTCCTTTGCTAGCATGTCTGCTCTTTCATTTCCCGGCGTGCCGATGTGTGCCTTAACCCAAAAGAGCTCTATTTGGGTATCGTTGCTCCGACATTCCTCTAATTTTCGACGAATAGCCGTCACCTGGGGGTCGAGACATTGTCCACTCGCTATGGCCTCCAGCGATGACATTGAGTCACTATATATTTGAGTGTCACATTTTTTGTGAGTGGCATGTGTGACTGCACTTCGCAAGGCTGCTAGTTCAGCTTGGTAGACGGTACAGTATGGTGCCAGTTTTATTTTCCTACTTGTGACCTCTCTTCCGTCTTTCCATTCCGACCAAGCTGCACCCACCCCTGTTTCAGTTTTACTTCCGTCAGTGAATATTTGTGCGCCTCCACGTCTATCTATTTCACTCGGATCGTTTGTCATCGAGTATGTCACTCGTATTTGTTTTGCCGGATGCGGGAGATCAGTGTATGGAGTGCGTTGCTCTACTTCCTCGCTCTCTATGGGAGATATACCTTTCCTCGCTGCATACACCTCCGCAGCCTCTTTGATACGAAGATCGAGGGGAAGTATTCCCGCCAGCAAGGTGGCGCCATTCAAAGAGACCGTGCGGTATGTTCTGGCGATCTTCTGTGCGAAGCTTCGTTGTATGCGGTAAAGGTGTTTTTGCATGCAAAGCTTCTTTGCAGCTGGGGCCCAAACGGCCGCGGCGTACAGCAATATGGGCTCAATAATCGCGATGTAAATGGTCGCAATTATTTCCGAGTTTAGACCCCAGTCTATTTTTGCGGCTTTGGACACCTGTTTATATATGTTTATACACTTTTGGCATTGAGATTTTATGTGCCTATTAAAGGTAAGTCCTGCGTCAATGTATACCCCTAGTATTTTTATGTGATCCTCGATGGTGATGGGTGTTCTGTCCATAGTAAGGTGCGGAGTATCAAACTTGAGCTTCCTAGTTACCACCATTGCTTTGGTTTTGTGGGCAGCAAATTTCAGCTTGTTTGACACTCCCCATCGATGAATACGTGCCAAGACTTTATTTGCCTTATTCTGGACTTCCTGCCCCGTTTCCCCATCGAAGATCAGCAGGACGTCATCCGCAAAGGCTTGCACGTAATCTCCATTGCTTTCTAGGTCCTTAAGCAGTGGGTCAAGTAATAGGTTCCACATCATTGGTCCCCCGATGGACCCCTGTACACAGCCTTTTGTTGTTTTCTTCTCAACTGTTTGACCCGCGTAATTTAATTTAATGCTTCTTCTGGTGAGGTAACTGTCCATCACTCTTCTTATGTTTAGAGGGCATTTCTCTTCGGCGAGTCGGACTCTAATCTTTGGCCACCAGGCATTGTCAAAGGCGCCCTCTATGTCGAGTGAAACGATCGTGACTATTCTTTTTTGCTTCAGCTGTTGGCGTGTATGTTCGACTGCTGCATAGAGGGCGTCCTCGGTACTGCGTTGTGGCATGAATCCGTATTGTCGCCTACTGATCCTTGGTACTAGATGCCATTTCAGACGTCCTACGATGATTTTCTCATACACCTTTCCCAATACAGGTAGTAGGCCAATTGGTCTGTGTGCCTTGGGATCGGTGTAGTCGGACTTTCCTGGTTTCCTGATGACTACCACAGATGCCATCTTCCATTTTTCAGGAAAGTACCCTAATTCAAGGCACTTGTTCAACAGCGCTAAATATATCTGTGGAACCGCATTTATAGCGTTCACGCATATATCAGCTGTGAAGCCATCTTCCCCGGGTGCTTTTTTCGGGTTGAAGCTGTGAGCTGCACTCAGGACTTCCGGCATGGTAATGGGTGGGTCACAGGCTAAGTTGTGGTCCTCTCCATTAACCTCTTCGGCTTTTTCCCTTACGAGCCTATGCTCATCAGTTTCCCCTTCTTCGCTGTCATCTGGAAAGAATATTTGGGCCAGTAGTTCAGCAGATTCCCTTTCGTCTCTGTATCGTCCGTCTTTTTGTAATGGCAGATCTTCTTTTCTCTTCTCTGTCTTTCTGATTATTCTGTGTATTTTATCCCACATCGATTCTTTTTCTTGCTGGGTGCAGAATTTCTTCCAGCTTGCAGTCTGTGCGTTTCTGGCTTCTTTTTCATAATTTTCCTTCGACTCCAAATATTCTGCTATAACTTTAGGCCTTCTACTCTCTGCTGCACATCTAATTCTTCGCTTCAATGTAGCGACTTGTTTCTTGAGTGCGCCTAGCTCTTCTGTCCACCATGCCATTTTTGGTTTTGAGTTTTTCCCTATCCTCGGTATAGCCGCTTCACACGCCTCTGTTATAATGTCTGTAAATTTTTCCACTATTTCTTCCACTTCTGTTGTATCTTGGATGTTCTCAATATTTTCCTTTGTTATCAGTTTCTCAAAAAGTTTCTCTGTGATTTTTTCTTTAAATGTTTGCCAGTTTGCTTTCTTGGTATTATATTTCCTCGTTCTTCCTAAAATTTTGGTCTTGTCTGGCTTGTTCAATTTTATTTCAAACTCAATGGCATTGTGGTCAGAAGAGGTTAAATCGGGGTTGATCTTCCAATCCTCTATGTGTGCGAGGAGGTCTTCAGTGCATAGAGTGACATCGATGTGGCTAGAGATCCTCTTTCCCAGTCTGACTGTATCGTATGTTGGGTCTTGTCCATTGTTCAGAATGTGTAGCCCAAACTGATTTATTTTGGTTTCGAGGACCTCTCCTCTTTTGTCAACTACGGAACCTCCCCACCATGGATTCTTGGCGTTCGCGTCCCCACCCAAGATCACTCTGTTTTGAAGAGTTGCCAAGATATATTCCATCCGGTCAAGGTGCGGGCTTATGTCTCTCAGGTTTGGTTCGATGTAAAAAGAGACCACGGCAATATCCCATTTGGTCGTCTTGAGCAGCACTGGTACAATGTCAGTAGTGGTTTGTGCGGGGTATTGGGTGATATCAATACTCTCATCAAAAACCATTATTGCCGCTCTGACGACTTCCTTTTCCGGAGGATTGTTGCATTGCACTATTCTTACCCCTCTATAATCCTTCATTTTTCCTATCGCTCCTATATACGGCTCTTGCACTATTGCTACTGCAACGTTTTTTGAGCGGGCCTCTATTATAAGCTCGGTAGTCGCCAGTTCCTTCTTCTGCAGGTTAGCCTGAATTATTTTATAGTGTTTGTGTTGCCCAAGTGAGTTGTTAGCTGTTTTCTCCGCATGTACTGTCTCAGCAATAGGCGACTTTACTTCTCGCCATAGTGTCCCACCTCTTTCTTATTGGGCATTCTTCGTCGAACGCTCCATGGCTTTGACGTTCAATTCCCGCTTTTTTACAGTTCAAGCAACTGGGCTTTTCCCCGGCTTTGTACTTTGGGCACTCATCCCGCATATGCCTTTCCCCACAGTGAGCGCATGCGCATGGCAGGTCAGCGTCATCCTTGCAATACTTCCGCCCATGGCCGTAGCCTAGGCACTTTGTGCATTGAATCAAGGGTGACTGATCTACCACCACCACCCTCTGCAAGTCGAGATGGATCCTTCCAGCTCGGGTGAGTACTTGCCACAATTTTGGGCTGGTTTGAAGTACTACATGATTTAGATGGGGATTTCGCGCTTTCCTTCTGTACTTGACGGCTATTTTTATGTCTTCTGGTTTCAGGTCTTTGAGAAGGTGTTTGTTTTGGGACTTAAGCGCCTCTAGGATATCTTCATCCGTATTCACCATTAAGACGTCTTTGAGTTTGAGCAACGGATCCTTGTTGCTTGCGCAGCTTACCGTTAGCCCTTCTTCTCCTCTAAGTCTTTCGGCTATTTGGTTGATCTGGTCCTTTGATGTGCTGCCCATAATAACCTTTTGGTTACTGGCTTTCCTTATTCTATCTACATTTATTCCCGTCTTTTTGGCATCTAGGGCTGTCCGTACTCTTTCCAGAATTTCCCCACTTGTCTCGCTTTTTGATGAGGCCACAATAATCGAGTGTGTTGTCTTCCTGTCTTTCTTGTACCCTTGGTTTGTTTCTGCTTTAGCCTCTATATTGAAGTCTCCCGCTAGCGCTTTAGCGTACGTCATTTTGCCTATACCGTCTTCCATTCTTTTAATGGTTTCCGCAGTACTTTTACTTTCCTTCTCGAGGTCTTTAAGTTTCAGGTTAATGTCCTTTAGCCTATTTGTATTTTCCTCAAGAATTGCGGTTTGTTCGTCTATCTTCACCAGGAGGGGTGACGGAATGGGTGTTCTGTCCTCCGTTTGTGCTACTGCTGTTTGTTTTGGTGCTCCCTCTGATCCTTTCAAATTATTCAATTCTTCTTCACTTTCTTTGACGAGGTGATATAGGCGCCTAATGGCGGTTGTGACTCCACTCTTGATTTCTGATTTTATATTTCTCGAATCCCCCAGATGTGCCATCGCCTTGAGGAGACAGTTTTTGGCTTCTTTTTCCCTCGATTCTTTCGACTCAGATGATTTGATTACTGTTGCTAACTCTTTACTTTTTTCGGAGTCTTGGCTTGCTGCCTGCTCCCATTCGCCTATACTACGTCTAACACCCGTAATTATTTTTATGTTATCTGATT